>NC_063448.1:13138467-13438467 GCF_020379485.1 Brassica napus
TAATTTGATGTAGCATTTGAAAACAAAATATTGTAAATTGAAAATGATATTATAAATAAATAAATAATGAATAGAATTCTGAGACCATATTGTTATTTTTAATAATCATTTTTAGTTTATTAAAGTGACAGCAATTTGGCACTTGGTTCTCTCTTTTTAACATGAACTGTTTTATTTTGGTAGCGCGTTTTTTCGTGTTTTTCTCGTCTGGGCCTTTGTTGTTAGCCCTTCTTGTAAGTCTCATGAGCTATCTAGTATCGACAGTAGTAACTTGTCCCTTTTGTAAGTTCGTTGGGGCTTTTAGTTATTATAATGAAACTGAGTACTTACAAAAAAAAATGACAGCAATCTTTATTATTCTCTATTTTTCAAAAAATACAAAATTAGAAAAAATAATTTAAAATATTAGATATATATATATATATTTATTTATTATTATTATTTTATTTCACTTTGACATAAAAAAATAAAATCTAAAGTTTATATTACTATATTTCATTCAAGAAGTTTCAAGTTTTAAAAAACATTTACACTAACTAAATTGATCATGATAATAAATTAGTCTAACTCCAAACCAAATAAGTTAAAATATAATACAATTTGATAAAATAATTAAATTTCAATTTTAAAATACTATATAAATAGTTCAATAATATAATAAATAATAATTATTTTTTTTCTAATTTAACAGGAAATGATGTTTAGAATATTTTTTGTTTCAGATCATAATTTAATCTGGAATGAAATATTAATTAACTTATAATGTTTTAGTGGTTATGTTTTGTAACTTATTATAGTTTTTGTTGAAATTAGTTTGAGAACAAAATTATTTGTTAGAAAATTTTCTCATGCTATTTTAAAATATATTTTTAAATAGTATTTTATAAGATAATAAAATAATATACTTAAATGGCAGATGTTTACTTTAGTTACATACCACTCTTCATATCAAATTATTTATTCGAAGAAGTTAGAAGAAGTTAGAGCGTAGCAAAACATAACCAAACAATAAAAAACTAAAATTTAGGTAAGCTTTAACAATTTGATAATCAAGATGAACCCAACTACATATAAATGTTCTTTTATAATCGTTTTTTCTTCATCAACTAAGCCTGAAGAAGTATCTCTATTCTGTAACTTTTTGTGTTGGCTGTATAGGAAAAAGGCCTATAATTCACATTTCATCAAATATCCCCTTTTCATGTTTTAACATAATAATAAAAACAACACAGGAAAAAATATATAAATTACATAATTAATTAGAACAATCAAATAATATGTTAACTTTATATTAACAACCCAGGAGGCTATACAAAGCAAGATGTATAGAAAAATCTTTGCACTTAACAAAAAAAAAAATATATAGTCTTTGCATTCTAAATTTGGATCCCCTTTCTGTAATTTCTTGATACTTCATGAGCAACACATAGTAAACACTTCTTACTACTTTTTCTTTAAATATATGAACACACGATTTTCAATTAAAATGGCATAACTTGACAATGTAACAGTGTATGAGGGAAACAATTATTCACACTAAAACTCCCAGAGCTTATATTTGAAGCTTACAAAATGACATTCCAAAAATTTTAATAGACAAATAGTTTCAAAGATTGAAAAAGCCTGACCAGAGTTTCATAACAATCACGAAACAATTGGATTAACAATTCTCATTGGATTCACAATAACGACTACAGATGTTTTTTCTCCAAAATCAACTACTCATGATCTTTACTTGGGAAATTATCAGACAGTTAACACCATTGCAGGCGTAAAGTAAGCTGTGCTTTTTAAAACCTTGAATATGTCCATTTTAGTGAAATTTGTATATCCGTATAACTTAGAAAACAAAGAAATACATAATCACTAATTCTAATTGATTCGGTTTTGGGTATCTGTTTTGTTATCCTAACGCTTGTCTTCATCTCTTCTCTCTCTAATTCATCCTTTTTTTTTTCTTTACTCCAAGCTACTTCTCATGGTTTTGCATTTGATCTGTTAATCAAAGATTAAATTTATATAACCACATCGAAGATAGATCTAAGATTTTGAGGTAAGAGAGAGAAACGGAGATGTGGAGAGAGGAGGCAATAAGAACAGAGGAGATAACAACCTATTTTCTATGATGAAAGCTCTGGCAAAAATCACTGGATTTCATATCTGATTCCGGCGACCGTTGTTGCAAATCTTTCCGTATTTATCCGTTAGGTTCGTCAACGACCAAACAAATCACTAAGTGCATCAAAATATATAATGTAAATGGTTTTATTGATGAACAATTTTACAGCTTTCCCCAAGTCCCGACAATGACTTCAGCGACATCTATTCTTCTCAAACCCAATCCTCCACCCCATCATAAATCGATCATCACCGCATCTGTATCTCCGCCTCTCTGTAATCCACTTAGCCACCACATCACCCACTGCGATTTACTCTCCTTGTCGGCTGCATACACAAAAGTAACGTGTCGTTAAGAGGTAGAGTGATTTCTGGAAATCTTATGATCGATAATATTGGAGTGATGAATTTTCGGGTGTATAACATACCTTTTTATAATAGGAGATCTAGCAAGGGAGTAATGGTTGGATGTATTCACTGATAAATCGTGGGGGGGGGGGGTGAGTGGAGATCTACTGTTAATACATGCGTTAAAGTTGACGATTGGATTTCCCAATGATTCCTTTAATCTAGTAGATAATTACTTCCGATCGATGAACACAGAAAAAAACTGAGGCGGCGAGTATCGTCAAACTGAAGGGGCAGATTGTCCAATGAGAGAGCTTTTTTGTTTGTATGGCCACTTTAGTTTTTAATAAAAGCCCAAACAAAATTAGAGTAGATCCGCTGGGGTCCACGAAGAAAGCAATCAGAACCAGAAGTAACCAAGCAAATTTCCAATTAGTGAAGCGTTGCGTTTTAATGTTTGGGACACGTGTCGGCACACATAACAGCGACTTTGTGACATGGATGTCTAAGTGGCATCACAGGAGGGTCACCAACATCTTTATATATATATAGATTTCGAATGTTTTGTGTTATATCTAAAACTGGTAAGGTCAATCCATCTCTCCATGTATTATTATTAACCAGAGATCAGGGATATGATCAGAGGTTCTCAAGCTAACCTAACACTTATGGTTACTACAATTATTTGTTTTCCTCTCTCTTATATATAAAAGCAGAGTTTTGTTTTTACATGTTTGCATGTCACAAAGCCTTTTGGCATTCGTTTCTCCCGGTTCGTTCTAAAGGTTTAGGATTTAAGGTTTAGTTTTGGTTTGTTTATTTTGGTTTTTGGTTCGGCTAAAAAAAATTAATTTGTCTGTTTAAATAAAAGCAGAGTTTTGTTTACATGTTTGTAAGTCACAAAGGTATTTATCTTGTTCAATCACACTTATTAGTAGGAAGACATTAGGAATATTACATTTTGTTCAGCATGGGTTTTAATCTTGTTACATCCCAAACCAAAACTCTAAAAGCAACAAGAGCTAAAAACGAAATACAGAGAACAAATCATTGAAAGAACTAAACTTGCTGCTCTTGCTGCTTTCCATTAACCACATTTTGCTTCTTCTCCTCAACCTTCATCTCCAGAGACTTGTCATCCTTTCCAGCAGATTTCTCGCCTTTGTTTCCGCAGTAGATGACGTAGAGAATCAGTTGAAGTGTCCCTAAAGCACATCCAAACCCATTTGGGATCTTCACACATAAAAAAAAAAAGAAAACGTTTTTAGTAGTCAAGTTTTGTGTTTTTTTTTACTTTCTAAAAAGACAAAAGGGAGAAGTGAACTTACTGCAACAAAAGGGTCACGACCGATGAGACCATAGATGAACCAAGAAGTTCCACAGAGGAACACAAAGAGTGAGAGAAAGAATGGCATATACTCTACACTCTTCGTCTTTATCACCAATCTCTGTGTTATCAAAATCAAATATTATTACCACAAACTTAAAGCAGAACTGAGCAGAAGTTAAAGAGGCATGTCTTGATTGATTCTTGATTTTGTTTGCTTACCATGATTGAGAGTGGAGAAGCGTACATGATGATGGAGAAAACGGTAGCTGCAATACCACAAAAGAGTTTTCTAGCGTTACCATGGAGGGCAAAGAGAGAGACGAGAGCCACCGTTGCGAATACGGCCAAGACAGCAGTGAAGACGCCAAAGATCTTAGCTTTCTCCTTCTTTGGCGCGTAGAAAAGGAAGATCAACACGTAGACTGTCTCGATCACTGCTCCTGTTCCGTTGATTGTGCTCACAAGCGTGTTGTCCTTTGACACAAAGGGAAGTCCGTACCTGAGAAAAACAGAGGAAACTCAGAAACAGAGTTGTTAAAGAGACAGACGTTAAGATTTGAAGAGTAGGGGTTTAACCAGGCGGAGAGGAGACAGTTGAGGAGAGTCATAGGGTAAGGGATGCCAGAGAACTGTTCGGTTGATTTGTTCTTGATGATTCTCTTGAATGTTATCCTAATTTTCAAGAAGATAACACAGCTAAGAAAGGCAAGAACTTGAAAGAATCCAAAACAGAGTCGCGAGCTGTTAAAAAAAAGGAGGAAAGAGGGAGGATGAGAACGTACGAAGGAGCCAAGAACAGAAACAGAGCAGTGGCATTTCCTGTAAAAGCATAAAAAGATAGTCTTTCAGTAACTTCTCATGGAGAAAAGAGACGAAGGAGAGAGAGAGAGAGAGATTGAGGGAAATGGGTTACCGAAAACGCCGAAGATGGTGTGAGCGATGTTCATCTTTTGATCTCTGAAGAGTTTCTCTTTTTTGTTTGTTTGTTTCTTGTACTGTGAGAAGAGAGGAAGCGTGAGAGAGAATGTGGTGAGTGTTGTGTATCAGAAAGCGTCTTCCTCAGGGGTGTATATATGAAGAATCAGCGTGTGCCAACCGCTTCACCGCGAAAAAAACAATTATTATCAAATTACAAAATGGTCCACATTAGTTAGTGAAATTATTATGCTATTTGGTTTATTTTAAAAACAACCAAGAATTAAAATATTTTATTTTGCAGCTTTAGTAAATAAATTTAAATAAAAAGTAACAAAAAAATTTGTTTGTTATAATTTTCTGTATTTTTGGAAATGAAAAGTTTTAACAAATTTTCTGTATTAATATTTTGGAAATGAAATTTTTATCTTTACTTGTTCGCCTGGGGAAGTGAACCACACATTCTCTAAATATACACTCTTGTAACCATTTTCAAATTTTCTGTATTAATATTTTGGAAATTAAAATTTTATCTTTATAACTGGTTCGCCTGGGGAAGTGAACCACACATCCTCTAAATATACACTTTTGTGACCATTTTTGTTTTGTGTGTTTCCTCTTAAACGATCTTGTTAATAGTTTATGGTTGTATACTAATCTTGAAAAGATATACCAAAAAGAGAAACTTTTTTTAGAAAACAATTATTTGTTTTTTTTTTCTAATGAAAAGAACCTTGTGAACAAGCCAGACTGTTCAGAGCGTGACGTTTTCACTGTAACTCGAGCCTGTATTTTCTGCGGTGCAGTGGCTGGTATCCCTTTTCACAATATTATACTTCTGGTAATAGAGATTCTAAGTAAATTTCGATAACTTTGAAAGTTACTGGCTACTTAGCGAAACCAAACCAAAAAAAAAAAAAAAAAAAAAAAAACCTAACCAAAAACTAAAAGGCAAACTTAAATCCAACGGCATCGATAAGTAAATAAAAATTAAAAGCCAAAACTTATATAAATCGATTAACGTGTCTTTCTTCGTATCATTCACTCATTCATGAGTCTCCCTCCCACTTTCCATTTTTACAGGTAAGATATTTCATCTTTGTTACACAAAAATGTTATGGTTTTATATTTCATTTCATTTTTAAAAATGGTTGTATATTCTTATTACATTTTCATACTTTTGTATACATAACTGTGATTTTTTTTTTGGTTTGTTAACAATACGTAAAGAGTTCTTTCTGACGCCCTTTATTGTTACTAACTTACTATTGATTTTTTTTTTGAGCTGACGTTACTATTGATTTTTTGTTAGAAGCTGATGCTCTTCATTAGCAGAGTGATCAAGCTGGTAATGTTATCCAGTCACCAGTAAGTCAGTCATCACTCACCACGAGCACATAGCTTAGACACTACAAGAAAACAACGGTATTCTGATGGACATTCCGACAGAAAATAAAATCTTCGGAATATTCCGAGGAATTTCCGAGGATATTCCGAGGAAACACAAAATTTAGTTTCCTCGGAATTTCCTCGGAATATATCGACGGAATTCCGAGGAAATATTAATCCGTCGGAATATTCTTATGGAATACCGAGGAAAAATGTATTCCTCGGAAAAAACAGATGAATTCCGAGGATATATTATAGCCGTTAGAGAGCCGTTGGGGGATTTTAAAAATTCCGAGGAAATTCCGACGAACTAGCCGTTTCCGTCAGAATTCCGTCGGAATTTCCTCGGTCTGTCGGCAGGATTTCAACTATAAATACAAGCACCCCTCTTCCTCTTCATTCACTCCATATCTCCATCCTCCCTCTTACTATATTTACAAACGAATTTGATTCATAAAAAACATGTCTTCTTCAAATTATTTTCGTTCTTGGATCGATCGACCTCATTTGGATCCGAACACGAGATTGCTTACGGAAGAATACCAACGAGGTATAAACGAATTCATGGGATTAGTTCACCGACAACCGGAAGCAAAAACAGGTATGTTAAGATGTCCTTGCTCTAATTGTAAAAATAGAAAGGTTATTACAGAATGGGATGTTCGGACTCATCTATATTTGAGTGAGTTTACACGAAGTTACAAAATTTGGTATCATCATGGGGAAACTGATTATGAACATGGTAGTACTAGCGAACCTCAGCCAGCGGTTAGATTAGAAGAACCAATTAGAACGGATGTAGATTATGGTGTAGGTACTGAGCAGATGGTAAATGATCATTTTAGAGGGGAAGATTTACCTAATGCACAAGCTAGAAGATTTTATGATATGTTGGATGCTGGAAAGCAACCATTGTACGAAGGTTGCAGAGATGGTCATTCAGCTTTATCATCTGCTACAAGATTGATGGGCATTAAAACATATTATAATTTGGCTGAAGACTGTGTGGATGCGATTGCTGATTTTGTAAAAGGTATTCTACCCGAGGATAATGTAGCTCCTGGTTCATACTACGAGGTTCAGAAACTCGTAGCTGGTCTTAGTTTATCGTATCAGGTAATAGATGTATGCAACGACAACTGCATGATTTATTGTAGGGCGGATGAACAGCGGGTTACATGCAAATTTTGTGGGAAGCCTCGTTATAAAGATACGAGTGGAAGAGTTCCAGTGCCATATAAAAGGATGTGGTATTTGCCTTTGACGGAAAGGTTGCAGAGGTTGTATCTGTCTGAACGCACAGCGCAACCAATGAGATGGCATGCGGAGCACTCAACAGATGGTGAGATTAGACATCCTTCAGATGCAAAAGCGTGGAAGCATTTCCAATCAAAGTATCCCGACTTTGCGTATGAGAGAAGAAATGTCTACCTTGGATTATGTACTGATGGTTTCAGCCCGTTTGGCAAGAGTGGAAGACAATATTCTCTATGGCCAGTCATTCTTACACCATACAACCTACCCCCAAACTTGTGCTTGCGACGAGAGTTTTTGTTTCTCTCGATTCTCGTTCCCGGACCAGAGCATCCTAAGAGATCACTTGATGTGTTTTTTCAGCCACTAATATATGAGTTGCAACAACTATGGGATCAAGGTGCTGAAACATACGATGTTTCGTGTGAAGAAAACTTTCAAATGCGGGCAGTACTAATGTGGACAATAAGTGATTTTCCAGCATATGGTATGTTATCTGGATGGACAACGCATGGAAGGCTATCATGTCCATATTGTCAAGATAACACTGATGCTTTCCAACTAAAACACGGAAGGAAAACGTGTTGGTTTGACTGTCACAGGAGATTCCTACCACCTGATCATCCATATCGTAGGAGTACAAATTTGTTTACGAAGAACAAGAGGGTGTTTGACAGTCCACCTCCGAAAATTTGTGGGAAAAATTTGAAGACACAACTAAGAGATTTTGGTGCAGAAAGGACGCCAGACGTCGGTGGACATGAGCGTTTTCCGGTAGATGCTGTTGGAGACCTACATAACTGGCACAAAAAAAGTATTTTCTGGGATCTGCCATACTGGGAGGATCATCTGCTAAGGCATAATTTAGATGTCATGCATATTGAGAAGAACTTTTTTGACAATCTCATGAACACGATCCTTAATGTTCAAGGTAAAACAAAGGATAATTTGAAGTCAAGACTGGATTTAGTCGATATATGTGCTCGTTCAGAACTTCATGTTGATGAGAATGGTAGGGCTCCTTTTTCCATATACCGACTTGATGCAGAGGGAAAATATGCGTTCTTTGATTGGATTTCAAACGATGTGGAATTTCCAGACGGTTACGCATCTAATTTGCGTAACTGTATCGACAGAAAGGAAGGAAAGTTTACTGGCTTGAAAAGCCACGATTGCCATGTAATGATGCAGCGCCTCCTTCCGTTTGCCTTCAAGGAACTATTACCACGAAATGTTCATGAAGCAATTGCAGGGATAAGTGGTTTCTTCCGCGATTTATGCACGAGATCAGTGACTCTTGAAGGTATTGAAAATTTGAAGACTAACATAGTCGTGATTCAGTGCAACCTTGAGAAGATATTTCCTCCCTCATTTTTTGATGTTATGGAGCATCTTGTTATTCACCTGGCAAGAGAATTGGAACTTGGTGGTCCTGTGCAGTATAGATGGATGTATCTGTATGAGCGGTATATGTTCCATTTGAAGAAGATGGTGAAAAATTTAAGTAGGGTGGAAGGTTCTATAGTCGCACATATGATCAATGAATAAACTTCAAACTTTGCCGAGTACTACTTTCCAGCAGAAGTTCAGACCAAAAACAGAAGACCTGCTCGACATGATGATAAAGGCGAACGGGCAACATATCATGTTACGGTTCCAGACATTTTCACAGACGTTGGACGACTTAGCGGAAAACCAAAGGACCATCGACTTACTGAGCAGGAGCGCAGTAATTTGCAAACATATTTGCTCACCAACTGCGAAGATGTTCTTCAATATGAGAGGTAAATAAATTAGCTTACAAATTTTTATTTTAACAAGTTGAAATTTAAATCTTAATTAATTACATTATTGTCATCATATGTACATGATTTTCATGGCAGAAAAGAGGTTCGAATATAGATACGCCACAGAGGACGAACTAGAAGAAATGAAGCAGATAGAATTTTCTGGATGGATGTTTACTTATGTGAGTGCTTTAAACAAATTAAAATATCATTTATCACATATTTATACTAATTCACATTTATTGATATAACATATATATGTGCTATTAATATAGGTGTCTGCTGGTTTGGCCAGAGGTGAAACATTTGACGATTGGATACGTGAGATGGTCGTTGGACCAAAATTTGTTGTGAAGTCATATCCGAGATTTTGTACTCGAGGATATGCATTCACAACTCAGAAGAGGAGACGTTCGAGTACGACTTATGATGCTGGCGTTTGCTCTGCATCAGGAGATGATGTATACTACGGACACATACATGAGATTTTGGAAATCAAGTATTTGGGCATGGTTGGATTGCGCTGTACTGTTTTCTATTGTGATTGGCACGACAACACTCTAGATCGAGGTGTGAGAACAGATGCATTTGGTGTTACATCAGTAAATTCGAGGCGAAAGCTGCAATATTATGATCCTTTCATTCTTGCTTCTGGCCGATCAGGTAATTAAATGTTAATTATTTAGAATGATTCATCATCATGTGTATTAATTTATAATTTTACTAATAATTTTTTAAATGTTACAGGTTTGTTATATCAAGTACCCCGGGGTAAGGAACAGAGATGATCCATGGGTTACTGTTACAAGACTCAACCCGAGAGGCCGAGTTCAGGGAAGTTCTGAGCTGGAAGACCCACTACAACCAAGCACATCCGGCAACATAAGTGCAGCAGAAGATTTAACTGGAGTTGGCCTTGTAGTCGATTTAACCGACTTCGGAGAGGAAGCCGTCGTTCACGTAGAGGATAAACCAGTGATTGGAGAGTTTCACCAAGATCCGGATTCAGATTCATCTGGTGATGATGACTCGGAAACAGACTAGCTTCGACTTATTTTCTTTTTAATAGAAATACCGACGGAATTCCCTCGGAAGATAAGGGTTTCCTCGGAATTCCCTCGGAAGATAAGGGTTTCCTCGGAATTCGCTCGGAATATTCCGAGGAAATTCCGAGGAAGTAGGGTTTTTAAACTGAAAACAACGTTTTGCGGTTTGAATAACACTTATATAACCCTTATTAAGTGTCTTAGACTGATTATGAAGTCAAAAATTTGTTCCTTACCCTATAATAAACACTTTTCCGATTGTATGAACGAAATCCCTACAACATAAGAGAAACACTTATACACTTTAATGAACGGTAAAGTGAATACTTACAATTCGTTTTGAAATTTTGTTATTTCATGGTTTATGATCATCTATACAAAGAATCCTCAATGGTATGCATTACAATTGTATAAAAATGAAATACGGCAAAAAAAAATCGATGTTTTGAAACCCCAAACACTAGTTCACACTAGTTCCTCTGTATTTCCTCGGAATATTCCGACGGATATTTAAGTATCCGTCGGAATTTCCTCGGAATATTTTCATTTAACCGGGCAAATATTTCGCGAAAATTGAAATTGGAATTCCGAGGAAATTCCGACGTAAACTGTCCGTCAGACCCTAGGTTTTATATCCCCGAGCCGCTTCTTCTTCCCCATTTCTCTCTTCTTCCTCTCCGCCTCCTCTCCCTCCTCTCCGGCGATCTCCCCCTTCTCTCCGACGATATCTCCGGCAATCTCCCCCTTCTCTTACACAAATCTTGTAAGGACCTTATCCCACTCTCTTAGGTTCTATTTGTTAGGTTTTTGTGTAGATTTGATAGATTTTTGTTAGGGTGATTGGTTAGGATTGTGATTTGGTTGTATAATAGGTTTAGAATTGTGATTTGGTTGAATAATTTGTTTTGTTGAATTGATTTAGAATTTTTTTATAAATTTTTTATTTTTTTTTTGTATTTATAAAAACGATTTTTGTATTTTACAAAACGATTTTTGCATATAAATTCGATTTTTTGAATTTTACAAAACGATTTTTGTATATAAATTCGATTTTTTGGATTTTACAAAACATTTTTAATATCTACAAAACTTTTTTTGTGACTAAGAACTATTATTTGGGATTAAAAAAAAAAATATATAATATAAATTTCTATATTTATTAAATATTTTTAATATTATTAAAAATATTTTTTTGTAATTATTAAACTATTTTTTATTTATTAAAACAATTTTTTGTTTATTAGAACCATTTTTATATATTTATTAAACATTTTTAATATCTATAAAACTTTTTTGTGATTAAAAAATATTATTTGGGATTTAAAAAAAAAATAATTTATATATTTATATATTTATTAAATATTTTTTTTTAATTTACAGGTCTCATGATGATCAGACCCGGCCTCGACAGCGTCGTGGTCGTGGTGGTACGGGGAGCCAGTCTCGGGATTCCAGCCATTTTCAGGATTCCCCTTCGCCCCACAGCTCCTACCATACATTTCCCTCTGCTGCACCCGCTCCTGCTCCTCTCGCTACCGCTGATGCACCCGTTCCTGCTCCTCCGGGTCCTCCGGGAGTGATGAGTGTTGCGGAGTTGGTTCGACAGCCCGGTCGTGACCATCTTCCCTATCTCACTCCGTATCCACATGGACGGGGTCAAACATGGTAATTAAACTTTTTTTTTCATTAAAATATGATTCATTATTAAGCGTTTGTTCTTTTTATTAGGTTCAACCGATCCGGGAATGGGATCAGCGCATGGATCAACCGTATGATGTACTCGGCCCTCGACAAGGGACATCCGACTTTCACTGACTTCCCTACCGACAAGCAGCATCTGTGGTTTCGTCAGTTTGCGGTAAGTATTCTAATTTTTTACTTATATTTTTAATCTTTAATATAAATTTTCTACTAATTGTGTTTTTTTCAGCAAGAATTCAACTGGAATTCCGATGAGACGCTCTTTATCTATCACCACTTCGTCCATAAAGTTATGGACAACTATGGGAAGCAGATCCACGAGTGGAAGAAGAAGTGGGATATCAACAAGGTTTGTTTTTAATTTATTAAACAATTTTTCAATTTACTAAACTAATTTTTTTATTTATTAAACTATTTTTTTTTATTAAATGGTCCCAAAGTCGATAAACAACACGGTCTGGACGGAGTTGTGTGCGCTTTGGGATAAGGAAGAGACGAAAGAAACTTCTTCCACCAACTCCACCAACCATAGGAGCGACCGTAAAGGGAAGGGCATCTTCAAGCATAACTTGGGTACTCAATCTATTTCCTCTCTGGGAGATCGCATGGTATGTTCAGTCGCTTTTTCTTCAATTATTTAAGTTTTGAAATTTTATTATTTTGTGCATTTCTTCTAATTTCTAATGTTTCTTTAATTTATGTTTTTTTCAAGGCGGATGAAAATGATGGCGAGCCGGTTGATGATCTCGCCCTAATGAAGAGGGCGTATACCAACAAGAAGATCGGCCAGATTGATGACGGTCTTGTGAGGGAAGTGGTCACCCTGGTCCAAACTCAGGTACAAGACGAAGTGTCTCAGCTTCAAACCGAGGATGACGATTCGACGGCTTCGACCAACTTGTCCCGGTTTCGAATCAACGAAATCGTTGAATCCGTAAGTTCTTTTTTTTTTAAGTTCAATTCATTTATTTCTTGATTTAAATTTGGCTATTTTCTATTTCAGTCGGTTCCAAAGAAGAAGGGACGTTGGTCGGTTTGGGTCGTCGCACCCGGTCGGTTCCTCCTTCTCCTGCACCACCGCCATTTGTTGATCCAGAAGTACTTACGGCTCAGTTAAAGGACAAGGATGATCGCATATCTTTGTTGGAGACCCAGATGGCGGCTCAACAGGCGGGCTATGAGGCACAGAGGAGGCTGAACTAGCAAATGATGGAGATGATGCAGATGATGTACCCGAACGAGGTGTTCGCGAACGTGCCAGACCCGTAGTTTTTTTTTTTTTCAAAAACTCGGAATGTTTTATTTTTATTTGTACAACTTTGAATATTATCTAATATGTTTTCAATTTTAATTTTAATTTTATATTTTCGAATTTAAATTTCAAAAATTTTATTTTAAAAAAAAATTAATTTTTTTCTAAATTCCGAGGAAATGAACTCTCGGAATATACCGAGGGACATGTTTCTCGGAATATACCGAGGGACACATTCCTCGGAATATTCCGAGGGATACGTTCCTCGGAATTTTCCGAGGGACATGTTCCTCGGAAGTTCCCGATGAAAATTCCGAGGAACATTTCGTCGGAACTTCCGAGGATTGGACCATCAGAAAGTCCATCGAAATATCCCGAGGAAGTTCTCCCTCAGTATATTCCGAGGAGCTTTCCGACGAACTTGTTGTCCTCAGAGTTTCCTCGGAAATTTGTTTCCTCAGAATTACGTCGGAAATTTCCGAGAAAATTCCGAGGAAAAAAGAATTTCCGAAGACTTATTTCGTCGGTATGTCGTCGGAATAACGTTATTCCGACGACATACCGACGATTTTTTCCCTCATTATGTCGCTGTTTTCTTGTAGTGAGATTATTCTGGTCGACCCAAGTCATCGGTTTACGATAACTTTAACCGGGATAATGCCAACAAATTTTTTATTCGGTTCGATTATGAGGCTAAGGTTAATGGATCGATCAACGTCAGCAGTTGAGTTGATTATGGAAGATGACCTAAATAGTCGTTTTGTGTAGGACAAAATCATGAAACTGGGGATTTCATTAATTAGATACTTCAATACGTATCATATAAGACAAGATATATAATTATGTATATGCATATTAGCTAAAACTATTAGAACCTAACGTAATAATGGCCAAGAAAAGAAAAAAGTCCCAAAGATAAAATAAAATTTAACATTTTTTTATCTGGATTTGTATCAAATGACAAAACTTAATTTGTGTGTCGTTGTTTGGCTCATGCACTACAAGAAAACAGCGGTATTCTGACGGACATTCCGACGGAAAATGAAATCCTCGGAATATCCCGAAGAATTTCCGAGGATATTCCGAGGAAACACAAAATTTGGTTTCCTCGGAATTTCCTCGGAATATACCGACGGAATTCCGAGGAAATATAATTCCGTCGGAATATTATTATGGAATACCGAGGAAAAATGTATTTCTCGGAAAAAACCGATGAATTCCGAGGATATATTATAGCTGTTAGAGAGCCGTTGGAGAGCCGTTGGAGGATTTTAAAAATTCTGAAGAAATTCCGACGAACTAGCCGTTGGCGTCGGAATTCCGTCGTAATTTCCTCGGTCTGTCGGGAAGATTTCAACTATAAATACAAGCACCCCTCTTCCTCTTAATTCACTCCATATCTTCATCTTCTCTCTTACTCTCTTTACACACGAATTTGATTCATAAAAAAACATGTCTTCTTCAAATTATTTTTCGTTCTTGGATCGATCGACCTCATTTGGATCCGAACACGAGATTGCTTACGGAAGAATACCAACGAGGTATAACCAAATTCATGGGGTTAGTTCACCGACAACCGGAAGCAAAAACAGGTATGTTAAGATGTCCTTGCTCTAATTGTAAAAATAGAAAGATTATTAAAGAGTGGGATGTTTGGACTCATCTATATTTGAGTGGGTTTACACGAAGTTACAAAATTTGGTATCATCAAGGGGAAACTGATTATGAACATGGTAGTACTAGCGAACCTCAGCCAGCGGTTAGATTAGAAGAACCAATTAGAACGGATGTAGATTCTGGTGTAGGTATTGAGCAGATGGTAAATGATCATTTTAGAAGGGAAGATTTACCCAATGCACAAGCTATGAGATTTTATGATATGTTGAATGCTGGAAAGCAACCATTGTACGAAGGTTGCAGAGATGGTCATTCAGTTTTATCATCTGCTACAAGATTGATGGGCATTAAAACAAATTATAATTTGGCTGAAGACTGTGTGGATGCGATTACTGATTTTGTAAAAGGTATTCTACCCGAGGATAATGTAGCTCCTGGTTCATACTACGAGGTTCAGAAACTCGTAGCTGGTCTTGGTTTATCGTATCAGGTAATAGATGTATGCAGCGACAACTGCATGATTTATTGTAGGGCGGATGAACAGCGGGTTACATGCAAATTTTGTGGGAAGCCTCGTTATAAAGATACGAGTGGAAGAGTTCCAGTGCCATATAAAAGGATGTGGTATTTGCCTTTGACGGAAAGGTTGTAGAGGTTGTATCTGTCTGAACGCACAGCGCAACCAATGAGATGGCATGCGGAGCACTCAACAGATGGTGAGATTAGACATCCTTCAGATGCAAAAGCGTGGAAGCATTTCCAATCAAAGTATCCCGACTTTGCGTATGAGAGAAGAAATGTCTACCTTGGATTATGTACTGATGGTTTCAGCCCGTTTGACAAGAGTGGAAGACATTATTCTCTATGGCCAGTCATTCTTACACCATACAACCTACCCCCAAACTTGTGCTTGCGACGAGAGTTTTTGTTTCTCTCGATTCTCGTTCCCGGACCAGAGCATCCTAAGAGATCACTTGATGTGTTTCTTCAGCCACTAATATATGAGTTGCAACAACTATGGGCTCAAGGTGCTGAAAGATACGATGTTTCGTGTAAAGAAAACTTTCAAATGCGGGCAGTACTAATGTGGACAATAAGTGATTTTTCAGCATATGGTATGTTATCTGGATGGACAACGCATGGAAGGCTATCATGTCCATATTGTCAAGATAACACTGATGCTTTCCAACTAAAACACGGAAGGAAAACGTGTTGGTTTGACTGTCACAGGAGATTCCTACCACCTGATCATCCATATCGTAGGAGTAGGAATTTGTTTACGAAGAACAAGAGGGTGTTTGACAGTCCACCTCCGGAAATTTGTGGGAAAGATTTGAAGACACAACTAAGAGATTTTGGTGCAGAAAGGACGCCAGACGTCGGTGGACATGAGCGTTTTCCGGTAGATGCTGTTGGGATAAGGAAGAGACGAAAGAAACTTCTTCCACTAACTCCACCAACCGCAGGAGCGACCGTAAAGGGAAGGGCGTCTTCAAGCATAACTTTTGTGCTCAATCTATTGCCACTCTGGGGGATCGCATGGTAAGTTCAGCCGCTTTTTCTTCAATTATTTAAGTTTTGAAAATTTATTTTTTGTGCATTTCTTCTAATTTCTAATGTTTGTTTAATTTATGTGTTTTTCAAGGCGGAAGAAAATGATGGCGAGCCGGTTGATGATCTCGCCCTAATGAAGAGGACATATACCAACAAGAAGACCGACCAGATTGATTACGGTCTTGTGAGGGAAGTGGTCACCCTGGTCCAAACTCAGGTGCAAGACGAAGTGTCTCAGCTTCAAACCGAGGATGACGATTCGACGGCTTCGACCAACTTGTCCCGGTTTCGAATCAACGAAATCGTTGAATCCGTAAGTTTTTTTTTTAAAGTTCAATTCATTTATTTCTTGATTTTTATTTTATCATCTTTTTATATTATTTAAATTTGGCTATTTTCTATTTCAGTCGGTTCCAAAGAAGAAGGGACGTTTGGTCGGTTTGGGTCGTCGCACCTGGTCGGTTCCTCCTTCTTCTGCACCACCGCCCTTTGTTGATCCAAAAGTACTTACGGCTCAGTTGAAGGACAAGGATGATCGCATGTCTTTGTTGGAGACCCAGATGGCGGCTCAACAGGCGGGCTATGAGGCACAGAAGAGGCTGAACCAGCAAATGATGGAGATGATGCAGAGGATGTACCCGAACGAGGTGTTCCCGAACGTGCAAGACCCGTAGTTTTTTTTTTTTCAAAAACTCGGAATGTTTTATTTTTATTTGTACAACTTTGAATATTATCTAATATGTTTTCAATTTTAATTTTAATTTTATATTTTCGAATTTAAATTTCAAAAATTATATTTTTTTATAAAATTTTTTTTTTTTTTGAAATTCCGAGGAAATGAACCCTCGGAAATTTCCGACGAACATTTCATCGGAATATACCGAGGGACTCCTTCCTCGGAATATACCGAGGGACCCATTCCTCATAATTTTCCGAGGGCTCCGTTCCTCAGAAATTCCCGATGAAAATTCTGAGGAACATTTCGTCGGAACTTCCGAGGATTGGACCATCGGAAAGTCCATCGAAATATCCCGAGGAAGTTCTCCCTCGGTATATTCCGACGACCTTTCCGACGAAGTGGTGGTCCTCGGAGTTTCCTCGGAAATTCATTTCCTTGGAAATTCATTTCCTCGGAATTTCGTCGGAAATTTCCGAGGGATTTCCGAGGAAAAATGAATTTCCGAGGAAAAATGAATTTCCGAGGACTTGTTTCGTCGGTATGTCGTCGGAATAACGTTAATCTGACGACGTACCGACGATTTTTTCCCTCCGTATGCTGCTGTTTTCTTGTAGTGATGATCTGTTGATATTCTGACATTTACGTGGAACAAAGTGATGTATTAATATGTAGACAAAAACAAAAGACTGTGATATATAAGTATGATTCAGTCTTCAAGCAATGTGGATACTTTATTATGCGTGCTCAGAATGGACACCAATGAAATTGTTCTACACAGTTTTACGTTTATATCCGAATCTAACATGCAGTAGAAACTTAATATATTTGGATATGGATCAATTAGTGGATTGATAGCTTTCGTTTCTAATTAAAATTGAAAAAAGTTAAAATTGTTTATCAATCAATGTTTAGTTACTACATATAACCACTACATTACACATAACAATTCTCATAAATATAGAGAGAATCGCATTTTTGAGGTTTGGTTTGAGTCCCACGTTAATGATTGAAAAGCAAAAGACTTGAGAATTAAGGAGAAGAAACAATAATGCTTTATAAAAGGTGAAACGATGACGTTAGGATACGATTCTTTTTGGACACCACATGGCATGGCACAACTCTTCACGAGTCACGTAGTTTTTTTCCTTTTCCAGACATATCGACCTTCCATCTACTATTTTAAATTCATTTCTCGAAGAAACCTGGACCATTATTGTGTACTTTTTTGGTTGGGACTTAGTTATAACTATCGTTAGCATCGAAAAATCAGAATGAATGGAACAAGAAGGCCATGTAGACTGATTTGCCAAATGCGATTGATCAAACGAAACTTTTACTACCTACAAGATAAGCTCTAGAGACGATTAAATATACACAATCTCTCTATGTCGTCAGTCTTCATCCTTGATGTAAAATTCAACTGATACTGTGTTTTTATTTTATCCAAGTTCAAAGAGTTTTCTTGATATGATCGAATCAAAATAAAATGATTTACAAGAAGGGTAATTACAATCATCGATTGGGGACACAATTTTGTGAATAGATTTGATTAGAACTTCTCAGAATTAAATACTTGCTTGCCCTAACGGGTAGGGCTTTCTTCTCGACCTTTCTAACTTTCCATAATTGCTTTTCTTTGAAAACTTTGTACCTTCGAATGTAATAGTAATAATGTCGTTGCGTTCTTCTTACCTACTACGCTTTTGGCGTCTACCTTCTTAAGATCCTCTTGTATTGATGGACTCTTAGAGCACCACCATTAATGAACCCCGGTTGGGGTTCATAATTTGAATTTTTTTTTATTTTTTTTATTTTTTATTTTTTTTTAAAAAAAATAAATTGACCAATAGCGGACCGCCACGTGGCGTGGGGCCCGCTGAACAGTGACGACTCGGGTTCATACGGAAGGAGCGCGGTGAGACAGGATCATTACTGTAGCATATTATAATATTTTTTTTTTCTGGGGAAACGTGTGAACTCCACCCACGAACCTCCAATGCTGGTGCTTTTAGTAGCCACCAAAAAAACCCAAGTCCTATCATCATCAAAATGATATAAGATCATTCAGAAAAATTCTTGAATTCTAGCTTTAATGTTTTCTGGTATGTCATTTGCCAAAAGACGGCTGCATATGAATACACTAGTGTAACCCCAAGGCAGAGTTAACTATTGGGAAGATGTCATATCTTTGATGTTACATAACCATGGCCTTGTAATGTATTTACCTAAAATAGAAAGTTCTTATTAATTCTGGAGAGCTGTGTTTATACACGGAGGCTTGTTTTTCGATAACGTACATACCAAACAAAAGGATTTGGATCCATTCTGATAAACGGCTGATCCATACAAACATGGCATGATGATTTACGTGTGGAACTCTGTTCCGTGTGATAATATTATTGGTTTCTTGTCGGCAGATTACTGTAGCAAAGCGTTTGTCCTTCTACAGACAAAGCATCTTCTCATCTTTTTGGTTGCTTCTGTTAAGTCCGATGACATGTCGGCCAAAAAATCTCAGTTCCTTTGATCCGTCAAGAAAAATCTACATGTAAATGTTTACCAGCAGAAAATATCTACATAATATTCTTCCCCCCCTGACTTGCTTGCACACAATTCATGATTTTTACTATACATTCGAAGACAATGAATGGATTAATCCAAGTCATATATATACTATAGTTATTTCCTAGCATCTTCAGTTAGGAACCGAATGTATTAAGAATTAAGTACACAGGGTTAGGTATTTGTACATACAAGCACCTCCACGATGCTAGAAATTTACAGATTAGTTTTTTTCTTAGTACACTCGGTTCAGTTATCTTATGTGGGATGGAACAGGATATCTAACGTTTTGCTATTATTTTGCTAGAGCTCTTAGATAGATACGATTCCGGATTCCCCCTAGACAACACAGTTGGATGATTTGACGATGTCCTCTTCTCTCTACTCTCTAGTTAGAGAACACCATTGCATTTGCCAAATTGCCGTTTATATGATTTTGTTTGTCCCTATCTTAATCACCAATTATATTCATATCAATAGTTTCCACGTGTAGAAAAAGATGCTATCTCATGCGGGATTACAGAACATGGTTTCAAGGTACAGCCTAATTGAACCCAAATATTAACCAGATTTCAGGTTTGGTTTCCGATCCAACTTGGTTTCTTTCATAGCTTTAAGAAATGTAAATATCGGAAAAAGAACTATTTGAGTTTTAGTCAAATAAGATCTTGTACAGTCACTATTTTTTTGTCCTGGTATGTACAAAACAATTATGTCACAAAAACTATTTAAGCTATATGTATGTGTAAAAGATCATACAAGAAAAAACTCAACTTCATCATCGTGGAAACAAGAGATTCTTGTGGGATGTTGAAACCTCAAGGCAGAGGCATAGGAGGTCTCCAGCTACTGAAGTGGACCAGTTCTCTATTCACAAAACTACCATTGTGCAGCCAAAACGTCTCGGTCGATTGCTGGAAATGTCTCACTTTGCGTTGAAGCTCCCATAGAATCCCTTTAACCGCACTGCATGGTGCAGAATCTGGACCGTACACAAACAAACATCTAATCTTCCTACCACGGGCTATCATTCCTTCTATGTCTCTATCTGTGAAAGAGAGACATGTCTTGTTAAATTTCTTAAAACTTGAGAATCTGAGGAAACCAAATGATCAGAGAATGCAGTTTTAAAGTAACTTATTGTTACCGGGTACTGAAGCTAAGTAATCAAGAAGCTCTGCTCCTATTCGAGATGATGGCCATTTGATGGATACTTGAGCGTAGTCGATGACATTCTGGAAAGGTAGCTCGGCGTGGTCAGATAAGAGAACTGGGACACATTCCTGAACAACCAAAATCACAATGTTTATGAGGACATAAGCCAAGTTATTAAAAGTTTGGGAAAAGAGATGATAGATCAGACCACAAAGAATGATTCATAAAAGCGAAGAGTCCATGATGATTCCCCACGAGGAGCGAGGCAGAACTTGGCGTTTCTCAGATGTTCAAAATATGTTGTTCTTCCAAACTTTTCAGTTCCGCTGAACTTCAAGTCTGGACATTCCAACTGTTCACAAAACCACCCATAAGAAACAAGCAAGCAAGGAAAGGACAACCACATAGATACCGCTTCAAGAAACAATGTGAGACTAAACCTTATCTGGATACTGCTTTGAGAGATCTATCAATTTAAGTCTACCAGCTTTCCCTTGCGCACGACCCAAATAATTAGCTAAATACTTCCTCTTCGACAAAGGCAAAGGAAGAACATCAGGTCGTCCATTTCTAGTCATGGCATCATCAACGTTTCCCGGTATGATTATATCTTTCCATGTATTGAAAGCAGTAGTGTCTTTCTTGTCAGTCCTGTCCCCCTGCATCCGCATAGAACCTTCACTACCAAAAAACAAGAAATTCCTCAACAGAGAGCAAGTGAAGTACCTCGGGAGTGAGGATAATAGAACGGTTGATAAATGTTGACCAGGATCTAAACAAGTGAGCTCCAGCACCACTACATTAGCATAACAAAGAAAACCTAATGTCACAGACAGCACAAAACAATACAATTCACAGAAGAAAAAAAAAACTTTACTTCTCGATCACGAAAACAATTAAAAAGAACAACTAAAGTATACCTTGGAAAAACAAATATATGATCACGACCACCGGATCTTCGAAAATACGGCATTCGACTCAAAACCTAGTGAATCACAGAACATGTGAGTCATACATAAAGCATGAGTGAGTTACGACTTGGTTTCACCTTGACATAGGTCTGATTGATCTCCTTGTCACTAAGACCTCCCAACATTCTCACACATTTAACATAAGCTGGCACAAAGAACAGATCCGCCTCTTCTTTCTTACTCGTTCTAAACTTTGACTCCATAAGCAACTTGTGTATCTTAACCTAATCATCATCATCATAAGCAACAGAATCAAAACGATGCCGTTTAGCTAACACATCTCCAACTTGATAACATTTTCTAAATCCAATTCTAGAGACGCTTCCTATTGATAATCTATCTAATCAAAACTGAATCCAGTAGTAGTCACCTGAGATCCCCACTGGCCTTTCAAGCACGCGGCGGTTTTGACGCTACCGTCCCTTCCGTACATAAGCTCTTTCAGTCCGTCGATCTCGTTCTCGTCGTACACGTACATCTTCAGCGAGAGGTGGGATCCGTACCCTCGCTCCGGCCACCGTAGAACCCCGTCATCGCTCGTGACGGCCGAGGAATAAGTGCGGTGGAGATCGATCGCCGGAGTAACGGAGTAGCATTGGTCGAAAAGCCTGGTGAGGAAGAAGGTGGAGACGACGAGAAACAGAGCTCCGATCTGGTGAGTGCGGGTGCAGGGAGTGGCGTAGTAGTGACTGTACGCACCGAAGTTTCTAGGCTTACTACTTAAGCTCGCCATCTCTCTCTCTCTCTCTCTCTCTCTCTAGCTCACTGTTTGTTCATTTGCTTCTTTGAAATCGAAAGCATTTTCTAGGTATTAGATCTTGCAAAGACGTCCAGATCGTAACGTCGGGTGTTAGCTAAACGGCACCGTTTAGAATAAATTTACTGAAAGGCCCACTGGGTTTAGAATAAAGACTGGTGGCCCAGTTTACATATTGGCGTTCGAAAAAAAAGGATCTTGTCAAAATGACAAATAGGTTTTATATTTAATAAAAAGGTAAAAAACATTTGTAACTTTAGAGTTAACAAATATTAAAATTTAGAATTAGTAGATTTTGAGAGGAGATGTGTTTAGGATTTTTGGATTAGAGTTTAAAATTTAAGGTTTAGGAGTTTTGGATTATAGTTAAATCTAAAAAATCGCAAAAGAAAAAATTAGAAAAAAGTTTTGAATACTTTTTTGAAAATAAAAAATGATTTATTATTTTTAAATATTTATTTTAATATATATATTTTACCTCTTTAATAAAACATATTCTAGTCATTTTTCTCTTTGTGTGTTTTGTTGCCGTAATAACATTTTAATTTATAGGTTTTGATAAAAACCTAGAATCTTGAGATCCGAAATACTCGATGTGTAATATCTAAAAAATATTTGAACTGTTTTGAATCAAGAGAAAGAGAGAAACAACTGTTCTTATTATTAGTCTGTAGACAACGATAACTATATATAGGAATACAAAGTTAGAGTTTAGAACCCTCTAGAACATGAGTTTATGGGCCAGGAAAACTCAGTGGGAAAAACCGTGGTGAAGGGAAAAAGAGTGCAGCGCGCATCTACTCCCCCTGATGAGAACATAACTTGAGATATCTGATAGGACACAATCCAATGTGATGAATTAACTCCTTCTTCTTGGGGTTGGACCGGTTCACTTCTCTTGGCAGATTTGACATTCCTCATTAAAACTTGAATATCTTGGTGACCGTTAGATAAAATGACTTTAAAACACTTGGAAATCTAAGCTAACATCCATGTCTAACTTTAGGCACCGATCTGGCTCTGTTAAGATGAAAATACCAAGCGGTATTTTGAATATCATACGATATTAGGTATTCTGAGACAACTTGTACATGTCCCACGAAAACAACCATATCTAGAGTTCTATCATGGAGAATGACTTGATTCAAATTGGAGATGAAAATAGACTCAAAGATCTTTCTCTGGAAACTAATTGCATATTTTAATTACATATAGAAGGTCTCTTTTGATTGGTAATCTTTCAACCTTCGATTCTTTATCGCGAATGGAATGTGTTCATGTCTTGATTCTCCTTCAAGTATGATTGATCTATCTCATTGTCTCCTGCTTCTCTAAATCTCAAAAAATACTTTGGAAGATTGATAACATTCCTCTTTAGGTGTATCATTTGTGTGTTCTTTGTTACCTCGTTAAAACCTTGACATGGAAAACCCAATGGGACAAAACCGATGATAAGGAAAAAGAGTACAACCACGCGCATCATCATATTCTCCCCTTGTAAATATCATCTTTGGGAGATGTATTCTCATCATATATATAATTTTTTTTTAGGAATTGCTATAAGTATATCCTTAGTGATTAAACTCGTTTAATTGTCAGATAATTTTTAGACCATTGGACTTATGGTTGATAGTATCTCTTTCACACAAAATATCATATTTTGATCTATTAGGACTCTGTATCCAAATTTTCTTTTATAGACAATCTTCTAAACCTTCACACATTATGTATACTTATACATATGAGTTATTCTTTTTCTTCTTGTAAAAGTTACAAGTATGACTATCATTCTTGTCATAAAAATCACATCTTTCAATCATGAAAGAGATCAGTAAATTTTCAATATTATGGTACTTCATGACCAAAAATTATTTACTTTATATGCTCAATATACTCGCGCGGTAATTTTCTCGAGAACTAGCATTTATTGATTTTAGTAGTCCAAATCCTTATGGGGTTTACTGCTTCTTGTAGTTTATATTCTTTTGGAACTTTCACATAAATGTCATTTTCAGTGGCTTCCAATTCATTTTCTTTGTTGCTAGACTAAAGAAACTTGAAAACTATTGCTTCCACCACATGATGATGTGTTTCTTTATAATCAATTATAGGTCTTTTGTGACAATCCTTGTGCAACTACAACAACACATCTCATGATTTCATTATGGCATCTATTTTTCATATAAAGACCTATTTATGAGCCACTGGTTTTACACCTTCAGGTGTATAGACTACTTGTCCAAATACTCTTCTCCTTCGAAGAGATTATAACCCTACATCTATTGTTACTTTCCCTTTTCGGTTATTTATCATATTGTGTACACTTTTCAATAGATGGTTCATGATTCTCATTCTCATCAACTGCTACATTGCATGCATAAATATTCACGACGCGATTTGATATCAGTTCCATATTGTTCCAGACATTACATAGCTATTTGAGATTTCTTTATTCTCAGGTACCTGAATTTCTTTTTTGTCATGTTTCCTATCTCTTCTCGAGATCCTTAATATTTCATTCCTCGATTCGGCCATTCTCATTCATGCTCCTTTTCTCTTCTGAGGATTATTATATTTGGAAAGATAGGTCTTTCACCCTTCAGGCACTCTTTAAACACATTAGCAGTTTGATATTGTCCTTCTGGGACATCCATTTTAACTAGGAGCATCTACAGCTGGTACTTGTGACTTAATCACTTTCTTATGGTCAGTAAATGAGTCTGGCAATTCATATGCTAATCTTTGTAATAGAATTATCTCCATACATTCTTTTTGGATTTCTATTTACGCTCTTTAGTCTGAGGATCAATGATAATTCATTCAACTCATTCATTCTCCAGCAGTTTATTTTCTCCCCTTAATGTTGGATAGACTAACTTTCGAGTCTTTAAATAAATTTTATAAAATAGTTTAGATTTTATCATCAATGGAGATCATATCCAACATATTCATAACCTCCTTTGAGGTCCCATCTTTTAGCGGTGTGGGGGAGCAAGTACAACTTATCCAAATTTCCAAGATGGGATCTTTGGTTCTTGACCCAAAACCAATTTAATGGGAGAGTTCTTAATTACTCTTTGGCATTATGTGAATCAATGCTGCTGCATCTTAAATATGAACATTAGCTACAAGATGTTCATCATGTATCCACACATGCATAAAATAATCATCAATTGCTTGTGATTTCACCAGTATTACCAGTTAGTCTCGCAAACATCAGGTCGCGGATCTATGACAAGGATACATTAGACCTTCTTGTCGATGCATATGGTGGATGATCAGTCCACCAGTGGGTGATCAAGCCCACAAACAGCTCCTTGTATAAATAGAATCCACATCTATTTGACTGGTGAAAGTCGTATTCTTACATTGTCTTGTAAGCAAGCAACATATAACATATCATTCGTAAGAATCTTCTGGTTTTTCAACGAATGTTTATATGATTATCTTTCACATCATTACTAAACCGGGATGGCATAATCGGTTTGCCAAACATTACACTTCTAGTAAACTTCTGGTTTACTACTACATTTATCTCCATTTTCTAATCATTGTGTAGTACAATACAATAGTGCCTTGGTGATACTTCTGATTGATGGTATTCAATATTTCCCTTTACTTATTGTCTCATCATTATTAGATTCTAAATCCTCTAGTTATTTTATAAATGACTCCTCAAGTCTATTTCCAGTGTGAACATACTTCTGGATGTTTCACTTACCAGAGATGTGGGATTCTCTAAATCTCCACCTGAAGTTGATAATGCTATTGGTTACCTTAAGAATATTCATCAATCTCAATTTGAGTGGAAACATAATCTTCTAGAAGTTTTACTTATTATATAAAATGTGAGATTCTTTAACGCTTCCCCTCGAGATGATACTAATAAAAGTTTATCAATCTCGAATGATTCTCATTTTTGAATCAACAACATACCCTATATGGGTCATGTATTCTTTCTCATATCTTTCTAAATTTTGAGACTTAGAATATAATGCAATAAAGACTTTAAATTGCATTCTTATGTACAAATATTATGTATTCTTCTTAAGCATTCATATATATCATTCTATAAGGTTTTACTAGCTTGTAAAGTACTCACAATAATTTTTTTTTCTTTTCATCTTTAGATGATTGAATTATATCTCTTCTTTATTACCATCTTTATTATCTCAAATTCAAGTGAGAGTATGAGTTCTAAAAAGAAACTCTTTGGATCTTGACCTTATTTATATCCACATTCATGTCTACATCCACTTTATGTCCACTTTCTTGACAAAATGTTGATTTTCTTTCTCAATATAAAATGTCATATTTTGTTCAAGAGAATGATCAACTAGACATGATTTATCATCTTACATCAATAGCTCATTATTTTTCTCAGTCTCAAGGAGAAAAAATATAGTTATAAACTTAGCTATATTTACAGACTCCAGGTCTTGTAATATTTTCTAATATGCATCATTAAAATTTTCTTCTAAAAATATTACTTTTAAGCTTAACATCCAATATAGTTGAGATGTATTTATAGACTCAAAGTCTGGTAATCTTTAGATGAAAAATAAATAATGAGCTTTAGATAATCACATTCAGGTGATCATACTTTTCTTTGGATTATTCTCCAAAACTTATGGATCTTTTAAGATCAAGATTTTAAGCTTAAAACTCTCAAATATATATAATGGTAATGAAATATAATAATAAAGTATTCCAAATTAGAGATATATATTCTCATAAACATTGTATTATATTATGAAGTAAATAATACTCATATAGCAATCATTATATGTAGTAGTTTCCTATTTTCATGCTATTTAACAAAGTTTTGATTCAATCAATCGGTTTACTAAAACTACATGTATTAACTTTCATATAAAGTGTTTTACCTTATCAGATTTTTATTAACCTTGTATTTAAAGTATGACAAATAAAAATTTACTTATCTTAATAACGAGAAGGGCAATAGAGATCGGAGATCCAACCATTCATATTTTTTTCAGCTGTTTATAATCTCATATTATATCATCTCCTTCATAATAAGTAGATAATCCTGAAATATTATAAACTTGCTCATATAAATATGGCTATTATGTTAGTACACATCAATATTTCTACAAGAAATCAAATTTTATTAGAAATATATATAATAATAAAAAAATTCAGAATATAAATCATGACCGTATAAAATCAAAGCGTTATATAAACGAATCAATAACAATAATATAAAATTAATCATGTCATGAATTTAAAATAATCCAAGATGCTTAATTAACCGAGAAAAGCAACCAACATCAAATCAAACAATAAACAATTAGACCATGAATATCGCGGGTCCTTAAAGTGGTTTCTTCAGAAAATTAATGTGTGGGCCCCACTTAAATTTTAAAAACCGGTCCCCAAAGTCACGAAATAAGGATCGATTTTGGAAGAGTTTTTGCACTGTTTGCGGGCCGCTGTTTGCGGACCCCACGTAGCGGCCCGCGATTGGTTCATTTTTTTATGACAAAAAAAATAAAAATAAAATAAAATTTTAAGAACAGCATAAACGGTTTTACAGTTAATCATGCTCTTAGGAAGTATATGACCTATTCACTAAGCTGATCACCCTTATCAATTTTAGTTATCTGTTATGTTCCACATGATAATAAATCGTTTTCCAACTTTCATGTTATAACAACAAGCGATATAAGAACAATAAACTTTGATCAAATCAACAAATAGCAAACCAATGAATATTGGTTGATATTCTCTAAACTATTATATTGCAACTTATGAACATGTGGTCTTACAAACAAATCAAATCAAACAAATTAAATATATACATACATGTCGATTGATTTTAACAAGCGGAGTGGGATATAATCTATGACATGATAGTAAGTATAATACAAACATCATCACAGTTACCCATAGCAAATAAACAAGAGATATAGTTACTTATCTCGAAGGTGTTAGGAGACATAGATCTATTGAAAGAAAATTTAGTCGGCTAAAAGTGAAATCAAGAATAACTGGAACGGAGACCGGATTTGTTGGAAGCACAGATCTATATAGCTACATAAAAGAGAACATAACTGCATTTCTAGACAATTATAACATAAAATAATAAGCATTGGATCATAATCATAAGCCATTAGATGAACGTCGTAATAGCAAAAATAAAATCCATGAATAGATTTGGTCAACAATACGAAAAAAATACCTAGCTCGATCAGTAATAATGAGATAGATTGGAGACGGTCAATGTAGAATGGGAATAGAAAATCTTGAGTTACTCGTCGTCACAATTACGTTGATTTCATGTGGTCAGAGATAATAAAATTAGACGATAGGTTACGACGAGTACGTCTAGGGTTTTTGCCTAAACGGCTAGGGTTTCATGTATTTAGGTTCTGCTCAGAGTTAGGGTTTCGTGCTGATAACGTGTTGTGAATCAAGAGAAAGAGAGAAACGGTTGTTCTTATTATTAGTCTGTAGACAACAATAACTATATTTAGGAATACAAAGTTAGGATTTAAAACCTTTTAGAACATGGACTTATGGACCTATGATGGACATCCACGTTAATATATATAACAGAACCCAAAAATTTAATAAATGATACAAAATAACTTTAACTCTAAACTAAAATGGGTCTTGAAATAAAATATAAACTATATTCGAACATGAAATATTATAAACTGATTGATCCAAACATAAATATATAAAACTTTATGAATACTAGAAGGTTGAACTCAAAAATCTGAAATGAATATTCAAACATCCATACCTAGTTTTCATATGATAAGGATTATTTTTTATTACATTGAATTCTAAGTAATGTTGGGAAACGGGTCAAATTCGCCCCGCTTGATCCCCTCCACGGGAATTGGCAGTTAAAAAACATTTGACCCGCATAAACCACATATAAAATTTAGTAGATCTTCATCTAACTTGTTTAAGTTTGTATCCACGGGTTATCCATGAATTGTAATAATTTAAATAAAAATAACTTTTATATATTTTAATTTATTGTAATAATATATATATTGTATATTATAAAAATGAAAACAAATTTTATAAAATAATTTTAATTAATATATTTATATACTATAAAATATTTAAAATAAAAATTTAGATAAATAAGAATTTTTTCTTAATTTCTATTTTGTTTTACAAAAACGGCGGATTGACAAATATCGGGTCGATCCGCATCCATCCAACATCTTAAACATTCAATCCCCAGCAGGTCAAATGATGGGTTATCCGCGGTTTTTGAACCAAATTTCCAGCCTCTAAATCGTTTGATGCATATGTAGAGATAGGTGTTCATGCAAAAAAATCGAAACAAAATCTAAGATGGATTTATCTATGTAATATAATTTGGATTTGAAAGTAGCATATTGAGGAATTGCATAAACTATAGTGTGGAAAAATAAAAGTTTTAAGTCTTACAAAGACATTAGAGTCTTTATGTGATTGGAATAAACAGCTAAGGTACGTAAAACATCGTCGTCTCCAAGTCCATTAGGGCGCCTAAACTGGTCATCCACAAGTCCTTCAACTACGACTCTTCTGTAGCTGTTTCTGTTCGGATCATAATATAGAAGCCGAACCGGATTCACCAATTCTAATGGCACATAGATCAACTCACCGGCATCATTGACCCCTTTTAGATCTAAACAGGCATGCGAAATTGGATCATAGCAAAGAAAAGGTAGATGAATATTTTTATACGACCACTCGTGTTTCTCCGCGTCCTCCAAAATCCATATTTTAATATCATCAAATTTTGTAACACCACTAGCTTTTGAAGAAACACAAGCTAACTTCCCGTGGTAAACTACGAGGAAAATCTTACGAACACAAGCTAACTTCCATGGTGCTTTGATCATACTCATCTTTTCAGATCTGACATGGAAGCTCACCAGGATATAATCAGTCAAGTCAAGTTTAAGAGAGGCAAAGTAATACATAACCCCGTTAATGCATTGTCCAGACGAGCAAGGTATATGTTCAGTGATCTCTTGGAGGAGTCTCCATGACTCCTGATTATCTCCATTCAATGTAAGGACTAGAGGCCGATTCTCGCCTTCAGAACGATGATAACAAGGCATAGACAGCACTTTGTACGTACCATCAAGTGGGTCGAATCCTAAAAATCTGGTCGTGTAACTCCATTCTCTTTTGGGATGACGCAACGTTACGGTGCGTCTCATGGTCGGATTCCAAATTGTGAGCATCCGTGATATTTTAGAGCAGACCATGCCGTGGACGGACACGTTTCAAAACAAGCTACGATTTTCTGGATATGTCATCGCATAAATCTCCGCCTGCTGTTGAGGTTTGCTATCCAAATTCTGGTTTTGTGGTATGGAGAAACCAAACAGCTTGCCTTTTTTCTCTGACAAGATGAGAAGATGGGGAATTGACCGAGCTGTGAACGAGGTAATGAAAGATGGTTGAGTCGTGATTGAGGACCAGACCTTGGAAACGCAGCGAAACTTAGCAGCAGATTTGGCAGGCAGACGTAAGAGTATATCCGAGACTAAATCCACAGGTAAGTACGTTGCTTCCGATTGTCTTGTTCTCCCAACTTCTTTGTGTGGCTTCTATGATATTATTACAATCGCTTATTCAAGAGACTGTCTCTTAGCTTTTTTTAGTGAAAAGCTAAGAGACTGTATCTTATATTACGTTAAACATGTTCGGCATCTTTTAATAATTTTTAAATATTAAATGTTACTTAAGAGACATAGTTAAGAGACACCAACATTTTTGTATTTCAATGAGAGTCTCTTATTTAGGGGTTCTTAAAAAAAATTAAACATTGTTTAATTAAAAATAAAATTTATTTATTAAATAAAACATTGTAAAAAATAGCATTTTAAACAATGATTTAAAAAAACATAATTTCACAAAAAAAAACCATGGCAAAACGAGCTTGCAAGACTCCAAAAGCACGCTCGACATCTTTTCGGAAAAACATGAGAAAGGAAGGAAGAACATGAGAAGAAAGAATAAAGGCTTGTGAATACACTTTCATGACAAGCTATTATTTGTACAAAGGCTAGTGAATACATTTTCATTTCCGTGATACACTTTCATTTTACACGTGACCACAGCAATACAAGAAAAGACAATCATGTACTTGATACAAGAAAACAACGTGACCAATGTACGTGATACAAGAAAACAAGACAAACTCTAGGTTCGTGATACAAGAAAACAAGACAACAAAAGAACCATGGATGCTCTGCCTTCATCATACTATTTTTCACCTTCTTTTTGAAAGACGGCCCGTAACTATAGCAGTCCATGCAACTGCAATCGCCACTGATGATATTATCCTCTTAAAACACTGAGTCGTCGTTTGGTATCTCCATTAGATCTCTTATCTGTAAAATTCCAATACAATACATGTGAGAACCAATCTTTCATGACTACAAGACCTGATGTTCAATCATATCGCAATGCAATGTTCACAGTTTAATAACAAGAAGAACAAACACCAGCTTTGGTGCTACATTAACTCATAACTCTTACACTGAGTTAAAAACAACAACGACAGGAACAACAAACACAACAGCTCCATGACAATAACTTCAAATACAACAAACAACTAAAACAGCTCCATGACAATAACTTAAAGTTTATCGACATTAACTCTTAAATTAGAAACGTTTACCGGGTTTAGAATGGTTTCTGTGAGGTTTGCGACTTTGTAGCAGTTGCAGAATTCGAATGATGGCAAGGTTGTGTTCTCCTCCTTATCAGCTAGGTCCCAAAACATTCTGGTTCAGCTACAATAACTCAAGGCAGATGAATCTTCTCTTCCTTGCTATAAGTAAAGCTGCATTCTCCGGCGAATCCTCCGATCTGTAAAGTCTTAAACCTTTTTAAGACCTAAACCTCAGATTTAAGCACTGACCCATAAGTCAAATTCAAGATCAAAGAGCTAAGTCACATCCAGAAAGTTCAGCAACTACTTCTAGTGTGATAAACCCAAATCAATTCAACCAAATCAGCTTTGAGTTGTTGATGCATTTGTCTATCTCGAATTCTAGTTCGAACACCAATCATATTGGCGATATTTGTAGGCATATATGTAGAAAAATCGAGATCGACATGTGAACTTCCGATGTCTTCTCCTTGTTGGAACTCTGAAACATCAAATTGAGTATATCTATCTCGTTCGTCTTCTACTATCATATTATGAAGTATGATACATGCTCTCATAATCTTCCCAATTTTGGCTTTATCCCAAAAAAGCGCCGGATTTTAACAATGACAAAGCGAGCTTGCAAGACTCCAAAAGCACGCTCGACATTTTTTCGGACAGCTTCTTGATGTTGAGCAAATAAAACCGCTTTCGGCCCTTGTGGTATTGGAATAGATTGGATAAAAGTTGTCCATTTCGGATAAATACCGTCGATGAGATTGTAAGCCAAATGATACTCACTTCGATTGACAGAGAAAGTGACTTGCGGAGCATGACCTTTTAATATGTCATCAAAAACCGGTGAGCGATCAAGAACATTGATATCATTTAAGGTACCTGGAGGTCCAAAAAAACGCATGCCATATTCATAGATCATACGAAGCAACCGCCTCTAAAACGATTGTGAATTTTCCCGAACCACGTGAATATTGACATTTCCAAGCGGTGGGACAATTCTTCCACTCCCAATGCATACAATCGATGCTTCCTATCATCTCAGGAAATCCACGATGTTCACCAATATCAAGTAGACGTTTAAGATCATCCGGTGTTGGTCTTCGTAGGTACTCCTCGCCGAATAAATTTATTATTCCTTCCACAAAATGTTCCAAACATGACCGAGTAGTAGTTGAATCGAGTCGGAGGTATTCGTCTACAGTATCAGCCACACTACCATATGCCAATACAAGAATGGCTGCCGTACACTTCTGAAGTGGAGAGAGACTAAGCCTTCCGAGACAATCTTTCTTTTGTCGAAAGAATTCCACTTCATTGGAGAGTCGATCAACAATATGCATGAACAATGGCTTGTTCATTCTAAATCGTCGTCGGAAAAGATTTTGAGAGTATGTTGGAGTTTCACTCAAATAATCATTCCATAAACGGAGATCGCCTTCTTCACGATTTTTTTCGATATAAGCTCTTTTTTTTCCTTCTCTTCCTTTCTTCTCCATGATCACCAATGGAAAAAATCTCGAATGTTTGCTCAAATTGTTGATCAAAATGATGATCAAAATATTGATCAAAATGTTGATCAAAAGATTCGTCATCTACTCCCTCAAAAGTGTTAAAAGAAAAAGATGCCATATATGTGATAAGAAAGTAGAATGTGAATAAAAGGAGAAAATTTCACTTTGTTTTAAACTTCTGAACTTGCGAGAAAGGAGAGAAAGAAACGAACTTGTTTTGTATAAAGGAGAGAAGAATGACTTTGTTTTAATTGTAACTTGGTTGATGAGATAAATTGTGCAAAGGAGAGAAGAAAGAAACACATATATAGACGATTACATGATTGTAACTTGTTTGATGAGGTAAATTGTACACAACACCGCAAGACCACAACACTACATGTCCGTGACATGAACAAGACAGAACACCACAAGACCACAACACTATAAAACATGTGACTCATGACGACAGAAGACCATAAAACTACAACGACACAAAGGGCCCGCACACAAAACTACAAAACATGTGACATATGACCAGAAGACACACAATACATGCCCGTGAGACAAGACTACAAGCGTACAAAACATGTGATTTCCCTCTTGACCACAACGACACAGAGAGCCTGCACACCTTGTCCGTGATTTCACCTTGTTGATGGAAAGACTAAGCCTGCACAATCATACAAAATATACATAGAGTTAACAAGTGAGAAGAAGCTCAATTTAACAATAACAAGAACATTAACTTCATTAAAATTAAGGGAACAAGAAACACAGACTTAACACAAGATCAACAAACAAAAGCAACTTAGACAAAACACTTAGAGCAAATTAAACAGCTACACTTAGAGCAAAGTACACAGCTACACTTAGAGCAAACTAATCAGACAACAACTCAGTTATGAGCTTCTTCTTCAGAGCCTCTTCATACTCAGCAAGCGGATCTTTTTTAGCAAATAGACTCTCAAGTAGTTTCATCTTGGACAGCCTTTCTTTGAAAGCCAGATCCTGCTTCTTGATGCTCCACATACTCTCAAACTCTGCCACCTCTTTCCCTTCTACAAGCGGCTTCTTACCACGAGTTTTTGAAGCCTTCACACCCAGGGGCCGGTTGGTGACATGATCATCTTCACCAGTATCGGTTAAATTTGCTTGAGAACTTGCTGAGTGTGAACCGTCCTCACACTTCCTCCTTTTTAAGCTTCCTTCAGTTTTTGAAGTTGAAAGATCACACCACTTTTGGTCATTGCGCAGTTCCTTCCAACAATGTTCAAGAGTGAATTTCTTATGACGGTTGTTAAAGAAGATTTCGTGGGCGAGTTTGAGAATATCATTCTCATTTTGCCCACTACTTTTGCCTCTGGTTGTAGTTTCATAGGCTCCACAGAACTTGCATACTTGGTCGTTGATCCTATGCCAACGTTTCTTACAATGAGCCGCTTCCCTTCTATCAGAGGCAGCAATCTTAGGACTGGCCGAAAAGTATGTTGCAATTCGTTTCCAGAATGCAACAGACCGTTGCTCATTCCCAACAACGGGATCTTTGCTCGTGTTTAACCACGAGCTGATAAGCACGATATCATCCGATGGCGTCCACGTCCTTCTTTCCTTGCGCTCTAGAGGAGTGTCTTCTTCCAAGTTTGTAACGTCGTTAGCTTCACTGCCGAATAGAGGAATACCAGAAGAGTCTAAACCTAAGCTACTATCTTGTTGACTTTGAAGAAGATCAACAAAATTTCGATATGGATTGTCATCCATATCTGAAAGGGTACAAAGAAGAGAGAAGGACAAGAAGCTCAGGAGAAGGAAGAGAAGAACAGAAGAAAGAAGAGCAGAGCCGCGTTTAATTCATTACAAGAATGAGAAGATGAAGATGTGTTTAATTGACGTTATAAACAACCATAAAACATTTATCACAAAGACATGACATATATCTAAAACATTTATCACAAAGCAACCTATTCAACTTGACATATAGCTGCAACATTCATCACAAAGCAATTTAATACCTACACAACCTTTATCTAACGCTAAAGGCTCCTAACCAGATCATTTATTACCGAGATTCAACCAATATCTACCACTAATCAATTCAACAGATCAAAGCGAAAAGTATTACATGTTTTGCTCTTCTCTGCGTTGCTCTCTCTTCTCGTCATTATGTTTGAGGAACCTTGGTAATGTACATGCTCCATCCACGATTTGAAACAATGAAAAACAGAAACAAATCAAATACAATCACAACATTTATATCTTAAATTGATCAAGCCACATAACCAGACAATACTAAACACTGAAACGAGCAATACACATGAACATCTCATTACACATGATCATCTCATTATCGACCAATACACATGAACATCTCATTACACATGAACATCTCATTAGACATGATCATTATACGTCTACAATACAGTAAAGGAAACAATATTTGTAGAGAAACTAGAAGACCAAACGATCAATACACATGAAATGCAAATTGATACACAAACGATCAAGACAGTAAAGGAAACAATCAAGTCTCATAATCAAATCTCATAATCCGTAACACAAATCGTATACAGAACATAAAAGATCCATCTGTCACACGAACAGTAAGACCACAGTCCTTCACATGCAAAACCATCTCGATTTGACTAAGCCAATTGAAGGATTCAAACAACCAAAAAAAATTAACAGACCTTTACCTTCGATTCGACCGAGCCCGGCAATTTCCTTCGATTCGACCGAGGAGAGCAACCGGTTCCTTTGAGGAGAGCAACCGGTTTCGTTTCTTCACTTTGTCGAGGACAGGAACCAGCGATTCTCTTCACTTCGTCGATGAGCTTTTGAAGCCTTTCTTCGATTTGGTTCGCCGTGGAGAAGACGCGGTGATTTTCTCTCCCCCTTCATCGATGAGAGAACACGACGATGAAAGCGTCGAAATGAAGCGACTTTTCTCGATCCCTCGTTTTCTCCTCCGAAAACGTTCTCCATGTGACTCGTGTCCCAGAAGGAACGGTTCTTCTGGCCCTTAAATTAGAGACGTAGCTTAAGTAAATAAGCCTTTTCTTTTTTTTCTTTAATTGCCTAATTTTCTAAAAACCTAACTTAAGCTACCGCGTTAAACATGGTCTAAGAGCATCTCTATTAATGGGACGGAGGGCAGTATCTTTGAGTATTAAAATATTAGAAAAAAGTAAAACATTAATGAGAAAGAAAGACACAAGTTCTAAAAAGATAAATTATAGAACCCTAGTGACATTTTCTCCGCATGCCTATTTTTTTATTTGTTTATTTTTTCTTTTCTGTTTTAAAATAAGTGTAAAATAAAATATTTATATATAACAAAATTTAAGCAACCTGTCAGAGGTTTTAACCAATAATATTGCTCTAAGAGCATCATTAACCCTATAACCTCATTTGGGTTTTTAATGACTTTTTTAATAATAAAAGTTAGTTAAGCACTTTAGTTAAGAAACACCTAGTTTTTGTGTTCCATTGGGAGTTTCTTAATCAAGGGTTCTTGAAAAAAAAAAACCATAAGTGATACCGTTAACAACATCTCTCAAATAATCACTCTACACACACAAAGGCATATTACTTGGAACACACCTTTTATTTATAGTACCAGAGTGAAACTTTACTTTCCCCTTTTTAAGATCTTCCAAGTACTGCCAACAAACATGACGTTTAGAAATCTAGTGAATCGAGACTACAGAGTAAACGCGATTGTTCTGTATACATATACTTACTAAGTTTAAGGTAACATATTACATATATAGATGAAAAAGCCAGGGAATCAAACGGTATCTCGTCTAGTGCGAAAAGACGGCACTCCAATGACTCCGGACCAGGCGCAAAATCAAGATTCTTAAGTCTTGCCAAGAAGATAACATACGTCTGCTCCAAAAAACAAGCAGCCATTATAAGTAAAAGTGATATGAAGAGGGAAGAGAAGGATAACACTAGGAATGTTTTGCACTTTACTTGGCCAATAAGAGGAATATCAAATTGAGCAAAAGGTGAGATCACTTCCACAGTGGCTCCTGCTTCTTCCCAAGTCTCCCTCATTGCTCCTTCCGCAGCTGACTCTCCAACCTCTAGATAACCAGCAGGAAGAGTCCTGTGTACTCATAAAAATCCAATCTTTTACTCATGTAAACAAACAACACAACCACACGAAGGCTTTGTATATGGACTTACCATAGTTCAAGAGGCCTCCAACTGCATCTACGTCCACTTTTTTGTCCGCTAAGTGCTGGTGTTATTTTCAGTTTTTGGATACATGATCGCATAGATGACAGAATGTGGAATGCACCGGAAACATCCAGGCCATGATCCAAGCTATTCAATGTGGTCACAAGCTAATCTTTCCGCTCATAATATGGATCAATGGCTTCACAAGTACTACCTTTTTAAAAAAAATATGTTAAAAAGGAGATATTGAACTTGCATAAATTGTTTGAATTGTATTGACTATACTATCTACTATCAACCAGAGAGAAAAAGTGCCAGTAGCTAGGGTTTTGACTGAAATTGTAATCCCCTAATCCGAAACCATATTATTTGACTATATGACCTTTAGACTTTGCATATAATTTTTTTTTTCAATTGAGCTAAGCACATTTGGTTGAATGAACAAGTTTATTTTTTTTTTATATAATTGGTTTTTTTTCCACGGTACTCAGACTGTATGAAAACGAGCTGGTGTTCATGCAGGCAGTTGAAACAAAAGCTAAGATGGATATTTGTCTCTGTAAATATAATATGGATCTGAAAGTATCATATATTAAGGAATTGCATAGAATATAGTGAGAAAAATAAATGTAAGTCTTAGAACGACATTAGAGTCTCTATTTGATTGGAATAAACAGCCAAGGTACGTAAAATGTCGTTGTCTCCAATTCCATTACGGCGCCTAAACTGGTCATCCGCAAGTCCTTCAACTACCACTCTCCTGTAGACGTTTCTGTTCAGATCATAATATAGAGTCCGAACTGGATTCACCAATTCTAATGGTACATAGATCAACCCACCGGCATCATCCTCTTAGATCTAAACAGGCATGCGAAATTGGATCATAGCGAGGAAAAGGTAGATGAATTTCTTTATACGACCACTCGTGTTTCTCCGCGTCCTCCAAAATCCATATTTCAATATCATCAACTTTTGTAACATCATTATCTTTTGAAGAAACACAAGCTAACTTCCCTTGGTAAAGTAAGGGAAAATCTTAGGAACACTAAGGGGGTGTATTGAATTAAGTGTTTTAGGAGATTTTAGAGTGTTTTAATTTTGATGAGATTTTGGTGAGTTTTGAAGTTGTTTGAGTGATTTTAATAAAGTTTAAAAATAAAAATAAAGTTTATAGATGATTTGGTAAGATATTTTCTAAAGTTTTTAGAATTGTCTAGGTGATTTAACTGAAATGTTAATATTTAACACGATAGACTCTAGGCATTGAGTCCAATGTCCGTGCAAGTTCCACAATATACGTCACATGAGAAACCATTTGAAATTAAACAGTGTGAATTGAGCAACTAAAACTGGAAAAATAAAATGCTTAGGGAAGTAAAAGTACGTGGCCACCAAGATCAGAATCCTGACTAAGCTCCATGTTTTCACCACGTATCAAACCATGAAGACTATAAGACAATATCAGAACAGCTACAACTTAAAACTCACACCTATAGAACACCATTACTTCCATTAAAAGTAGCATCTTATACATTATGACAGTCATCTATACTCTTGAGTGGGATTTGTTGTGTTGGTTTTGGCTCTGGTGTCATATATTTTGTTTATATACAACTCGGCATGCCTTTAACGTTCAAACTAGTAAAGATTTGCATCTTAACAAAGTGAGTGGTCAGGTCCGAGTTATGACTGTTGGCAATGGCATGATTTTTGCTGGTACAAGTGTAAGTATTTTAGTTTCCTCTCGCTTTCTACTTGTGCTAGTTCTCTGCTTCTTTGTTGATTCTAAAGTAAATTACTTTTCTGCAGCCCGGTAGATTATATGTCAGTAAAGCAACTGACACCGAGTCTGATCCTTTCACATATCTCACATCTCTGGAGGGATGCCATAGCGGTGAAGTCACATGATTCATTGTTGGAGGTCAGCGACTACACTCTGGGTCTGTTGATAAAACAATTAAGGTGTGGGATCTGAATACAATGGAATTACAATGACTATTAGGCAACATACCGACACGATCACCTCCCTCCTGTGTTGGGATCAGTATCTCATATAGTCATATCGTCATCGTTGGATGAAACCATCAAAATCTGGGTTTATTTTGAAAATGGCAGCATTGTTATTGAACTGAATATGCCACAATCGACGACGAGGCTACTTTGAGTCCGTGAGAGGATGGAACCAGGCTGGCGACTAACCTCATAGAGCATGAGGGATTGAGTATCAGCGAAGTAGAGATAAGAAAAGCTGAAATCTTCGGATTAGGCTCGTTGGTGGCGCTTTGAACAGAAGGAAGAGGTGGCTCGGTGTGGAGGGGAGAGCAAGAGGTGGGGTTGATGAGGTGAAGAGAGTGGTGGCTAGGTGAGGAGGAGAGAGGAGGAGGTGATGTGGAGAAGAGACTGGTGGCTGGGTAAGGAAGAACATCAAAACCAGAGCAAGTCTCGACTTTTATGTGTGTATACATATTTTCAGAATGTATTATTTATTTATTTAAAATCTCTTCAAATACCATCGATGGTGATGTTATTTTACAAGAAGGATTTTTAACCAAAAATGAATGTCCACTTTCTGGTCAGCTAAGTGCGGGTGTGATCTTCAGTTTTTGGAAAAATGGACAGAAGGTGGACTGCACCGGAAACATTTAGGCCATGATCCAAGCTATTCAATGCGGTCACAACCTAATCTTTCCGTTTATATTATGGATCAATGGCTTCACAACTACCTTATGATACAAGTGAAGTCTATCTATACCTACCGAGTTTCAGGGCTTGGGGTTCGGCAAACCTTGTCGATAACAAAGATGACGCCTTAAAGACCCATTCGATTAACTTGTTAAACCAGAGGACAATCGGAGGTACTTTCTTTGACATATATTTCAATTTCTCTGCTGGTTCTTGATAAAGTTATATAATACCCTTGCCCCTGATAGGAGCAGGAACTTGACAGGTTTTTACCCTTCTCGGACGGATATCAACAAAGCTTTTATGAAAAAGGTTCCTCATTGACATTGTAATGGATTCTCCTGATGTTTTAAAGCATGAACTTCAGTGCACAACATCAGATTCATTCACTGGGTTCATCAAAGGTATGGAATTCGACATCTATAAAGGAACTAAGCCTGTTGTATACCCAGAAAAGTAATACTATACGGTAAAGAAATAACAAAGCTTACAGTGAAGAAAGAGGAGTTTTAAGTGCTGGTGGCGGTGATAAAGAGTTAGTAGAATTGTCAGTCCAGTTCTTGTCACCCCAGTGCCAAAGCATACTCTCCCAGTAGCAGAAGTCTTCATAACAAGTCTCTAGTCGCTTGTCTTTGATCTTAATCTTCCAATGTCCATCTGTGTAGTTTCCTTTCTCAGCTTGCATCCTGTCCCATTCCAGTTGCGCCTTCTGTTTCGATCTCAGCAGACAGAATTTCTGCAAGTTCTCAGGCATGGCGTCGTGCACTCTCCACCAGGTTTTGTGAGCTACATCGCTTGCAAACTCCTGCAGAATGTCGACATTCCAGTTGCAGTCATAGTCTCTGAAGCATAACCAAGGTTTGTTACCAAGGTAATGGAGGACGTAGAGAATAGGAGGGTCGGTTCCAAAGAGACGCGTCTTCATCTGCTTTATCTCAGGCTCATCACCTTCCCAGAAATGCTTCAGAAAGTTCATGTGTTTCGGGATCCGATGCCACCACGTGTAGACTTCGTTAAGGTATCCTTGGTCTCCTCCATTGTACGACACGATCTCATTGATGTGATCCATAAGCAGCTGGAATGTGGAGTTTGATGGCTCAACCACCATCACACCGGAGTTGAAGAGGGTGGCGTTGTTTCCGGTGGCAGATATCTCAGGCATCTCAAAGAGGAAGTCAATGTTCCTGAGGATAAGCATATCAGCATCAATGAAGATGATCTTGTCGTACTCAGTCAATTGCCAAAGACGAAACTTGCTGTAGTTCCATTCGTTATATGCTTCTGCTTCAGCTTTCGGATTCCGTATCCTTTGAATAGAATAAATCTTCCATCCAGCCGCAGCCAGGCCACTTCTATGGTGCTCAGTTATCGAGTCATCAACAAGTATCACCAGGTCTCGCGTAGAGCCAGCCATGCGAATGCTCTGTGCTGCTGTTATGGCTCCACACACATAAAAATTAGCAGAGTGCAATATAGTGGCATATGCTTCTCTCTTTGCACTTGCTGAGTAGAAAGTATCTGCATGAAGAATAATGCCAGGTCAGGACCTTTTGTATCTCTGGCGATGTTAAACAAGCCAGGCCGAATGTTAAATGAACATTTTCAGAGTAATGCTTCCAGAAAAGGAATAGAAAACTGATACTGACCTTTAGCTTTAAGAGGAACTGTAAGTTCACAGGAACCAATAGGCAGCTGCACCTTTTGCCTCAGCTGGTGAAGGTTGGGCTTGAAGAGCCATAGGTTCCCTTGACGGGAAACAAGCTCCTTTCCAATAAAAAGATTAGGAATGGGAAAGCAATCAGTAATAAAAAGCACATGCACATCGTGAAGGCCTTTAGAGGATGCAGCCACCCGAGCTGCTGCAAGTTGCAAGTGCAGTCTAACAACATCCCTCGACCACTTTCCTGCTTTGTTGCACGGAAGCTTGACGACAACAAGATCAAGCCGAGGCTTGCCAGGAACTTGAATCCAAGGAAGGGAAGGGCAAGTGGGGACTTCGAACTGCTCCTCTTCATCGATCCATTCAGGGTATAAAGATTCCCAAGTTATGTTACTTTTCATATGTCCCAGGTGAAGTGCAACATGGTCACAGTCAGGTATCAGATCCTTCCACTGAGCAATCTCATCATCGTTAAGATTTATAAAGCCAACCCCTTGATACCCGCTCTTCCCAGTCAGCTTCTCCACAACGTCTGACATATGGTCCCAGTTTATCTCAGCTGAAGATACATAGCGAGGATCAAGAGCACTTGACTCCATCATCCATCTGTTGACGAAAGTAGAAATTAAGAAAGCCTCATCAATCAACAGAAAACAAGCACAAGTGTGCAGGGAACAGGAGATACCTAGAGTTATTATTGGAGGGATGATCAGCGATGTGTACTGCTGGTGAACGGTAGAGAGTATACACGGTTCCGAGGACAATGAGAATCAACACAACTTTCAGCGTAGAGAATTTGCCAGTCCAGTTTCTATACTGAAAGGAGCCGTGTAATCCTCCCTTGTCGAGATCTTTAGCATCTCGATTTCTCAGCGATCTCCTCTTGCTCGTCTCATCGCTATCAACACGAAGCAAGTGTAGGGATGAGTAAGCAATTAATACTATAATCGAAATTCAAGTCATAAAAAGTCAACTTGCTACGGATAACTCAAAATCACATCGAGCATAATAGTTAAGCAACATCAGATACAAGAGTCAGATCCCGATGATCCAAGCGAAGAATGTTAACAGAAAGCGTGGACACAAATTGACAAAATGGACTAGTATAGTGATCCGATACCGTCAAATCCACCAACTACGGAAGCTTTAGCTAGCTAAACTAGTCAAGAGAATGATCGAAAGACGGAAGAAGAAGAAGAAGAAAGTGGCGGAGACTTACGTTTGACTTGATAGTCGGTGCCTCGGCTCAACGGGACTAGGGGAAGGAAGCCTCATACTCTGGGATCGATCAATCGGAGCTAGTAGCTCCTGCAGCAGGATGAACGAATAGCTTCAGATACTCTTCTTCCCTGTATGATTCCCGAGAAAACTTCCCCCAGAAAATTAGAGAGCTAGAGAGAGAGTTTATAACCAAATCAAATAATTTCGTTTGTTAATGTAATGCGCTGTGTTCTTTACAATTTGACGCTTCTTTTGTTTGTTTGCTTGGTTAGTTTAGTAAATAATACTACTAGTAGTAATAAAATAATCAAAATGTATCCAATTATAATGGCAGAAATTTTGTGATCCACCTACCATTCATTCAATGTAGAGCAATGGTTGCAAACGTTTTCGTTTTGGAGAAGACTCGAAAGAGCAAAGTTTCTGCTTTGTGTTTCCATGTCCAGGAATGCATACTTTCATAACAATAATAAATGACTTACTAGGCCTGTTCAAGATCCATCTAGCTGAAGATGCAAATCTATCTTCGTTTTGTGCATTATAATGCTACCTTCATCTTAAAAACTCATCCACCAAATGAAGGTGAGTTTTGATGGTGCATCTGGATGCAGATGCATCTATTTCAATCCAAAATGATAAATGACAAAAATGACATTTTAAAATCAAAATATTATTTTCAAACCCTAAATTCTATTTTTTTGCATATACATTTTCCTGCTATAACCAAAAAATGCATTTTCTCGCAAAAACTGGAAAACACAATTTTCCGCCAAAACCGCAAGATGCATCTAGTTCAATTTCCATAAAAAACACATTTTTTCGTTCAAACCAGTAAAACCGCACTTTTGACCAAAACCGAAAAATCGCATTTTCCTGTCAAAACAAAAAAAAAACGTATTTTCCCGCCAAAACCCAAAAAACGCATTTTCCCGCCAAACTCAAAAAAACATTTTCCAGCCAAAACCGCAAAAAGCATTTTCTCGCCAAAACCGGAAAACACAATTTCCTCGCCAAAACCGGAAAAACGCAATTTTTCCGCCAAAACCGAAAAATGCATTTTCCCGCCAAAACTGGAAAACACAATTTTCCCGCCAAAATTGGAAAACGGAATTTTCCCGCCAAAACCGGAAAACATAATTTTTTCGCCAAAACCGGAAAAACGTATTTTTCCGCCAAAACTAGAAAACACATTTTCTCGCCAAAATTGGAAAAAACGCATTTTCCCGCCAAAATTGGAAAAATGTATTTTCCCACCCAGGACCGGAAAAATGTATTTTATCGTCGAAACCGCAAAAATGTTTTTTCCGCCAAAATCGCAAAAAAACCTTTCCCGCCAAAATCGCGAAAAAAACTTTTCCCGCTAAAATCGTGAAAAAAAACTTTTCCCGCCAAAACCGCAAAACACATTTTTCTCGTCCAAACCGCAAAACATATTTTTCCGTCAAACCCATAAAAACGTAATTTTTCCACCAAAACAACAAAATGCACTTTTTCGCCAAAAACACATTTTTTCTCAAAAACCGCAAAAATATTTTCTGCCAAAACCGTAAAAATGCTGTTTTTCCGCCGAAACGTAAAAAATTATATTTTAATCATTTTATTAACAAGTCCACCTAGATGTAGATGGAAGTTAAAAAATGAAAAAGCAAACGAACATAGTTGCATTCAAGTAATTTATCTGGATGTATGGACGAAATGAAGAAACGAACAACACCCAGATGGAGCATCTGGATGCATCTTCCAGATGCACAAACCAACGGGTCCCTAATCAACTATAAATCATTACATGATGGAGCACTGTTACAAGTCTTGTATTGTTTCTTGTTTAAAATAAAAAAGTTTAGACTAACATTTTATTCTAAATTTATTTTTCCAACTATAGAAGGTAACATTTTATTGTGTCGGACCTCAGTCTTCCGTGTCTGATTAATTTCTAATAACGTTACCCTTTAGACCTAAACTAAATCTCGTCCGCACGGGTATTTGCTTTTGTAAATGTTTAAAATTAAATACATACATTATTGTACTAATTAAATTAGAAAAGACTAATTAATTAAATATAACTGAGTTATTTTTATTATTCTAAAAATTTAAACGATTTTGATTAATTTAATTTTCAATAAACTAATAAATTAATCTGATAATTTAATCTATTTTATAGTTTTTATGGATTGCAAAATTAAATTTTTGATTTTGATTTAAATTAAATGAAGGGTTGCATATCTTCTAAATTTATTAGGTAGCTAAATATTAGGCAATTTCGTAATAATTTTTATGGAAATTGTTATTTATAAGTTCAATGGCATTGGATAGTAATTATGGAGGAAAACTTAGAGTTAAAATTTATTTGTACACCAGTTTTAATAGTTTAGATTTTCCTCTTGGGAAAAAAAAAAAAAAAAGCTAAGTGTTATGATTTCATAACCAAAATAAGTTATGGATCTGATATCACAGAGTCACCATAAGAATAAATTGAAATACAGTAGTGTGAATTAACATGATAGGTGATGAATGTGGTAGAGAAGATGACTACTAATCTTTACACTTCTTGCGTGGATGCTATTTATTGTTCAGAAGAAGATGGTTCTTCGTCTTCAACAACAGGTTTGCCTCTCTCTCTAAGTTTAGCCATGGATGCCTTCATTGCTTCTTTACGCTTCTTGCTCGCCAGTACCTTCGCCTGAACTCCACTCACTGTCGGATCATTCTTCTCCTTAGGTGGTGGTGGAGGTGGCCTTCTTGCTGCTGCCATTGCCTCCTCTTTACCGTTCAGAGCGTTCCAACTCCATAGCGCACCACATAACCCAACCACAATCGCCCTGCATAGACATTTCATGTAATAACATTAATTTCACACTCTATTATCAAATATAAACTATTACAGTTCATAAAAATAACCACTTTATCTAATTGGTTTTAATATAAAATGACAAACATAGACAATTACCTGCGGTTAATTTGTGGAACTTGAAGGATGATGTGGGGAGTCTGCGACGGTGATCGCGGTGATGGAGAGGAGAGGCTGCCGGTGTGAGCAGCCGGTAAAAGAGGAGAGAGTGATTGTGTCATAGCTATTTCAAGAATGGTAAAAGCAAGTGATGTAACACAAAATTGGTAGGCACTAATAAAAGATAGAGTGAGATAGTGTTGTTGCATTTGCAATTTATAACTGCCTCCTCATTGGTTGGATATGGATAAGACATCAAAATTAGATTTTTGTTTGTCTACCAAGAGAAATAAGACTTTCAGGAATCAAAACGCTGCGTTTTCCTCAAATGTGGCGTTCAAGTGCAGTTTCTCTTCTTTTGACAAATTTAAATATTTGAAACTTGACAAGTATGATTAAAAAAGGGCATTACAATAATAAGCTCCTTCAGCTGGATCCAGTCCAGACTATTTCAAATGCATACAAAAAGAAGTAAAATTCAAAACAAAAGTACTGTATTAGACTTTTTGATCTAGTTGATCATCACAAACCTGAAGTTAAAAAAAAAACAGAGTTATCTCAAACAAATACAGAACCTATCTGTACTGTGCACACAAACACATCTTCAAAAAAAAAAAAAAAAAACATAAATTGAATCCTTACAGAAAGATGAAGCAATCCAAATCAATCAACGGGTTGCCGATCTCTTCAAGCATTGGAACAACCGGTTCCTTGTCGCTTTCAACTACTTCTCTGATAGTGGTTGTGTTGATCTTAGAACTTATACGATGAATCCGAGCCTCTGATCTGTTGTTCTTAGGAAAAGTCTTGTAACGAGAAAGATCTAAGCTATCTTTCCTTAAACTAGTAGAAAGTGAAGTTACCTTAAAGTCTCCCTCCCTCACACCAAATCTCCTGCTAGGAGATGGCGATTTCAAGAAACTACCTTCAAATCTCCTGCTTGGAGATGGTGACTTCAAGAACTTCCCCTTGGTTAAAGAAGAACTTGATGAAGACATGATAACACTTTCTTGATCTTTACGAAAGCTCTTTTGTCGCGTCAACGCACGGTGGTTAGGAGATGGCTCTCGGGTTCTCTTAGAACCATATGTTCCTCTTTCCGGGGTTGCATTAGCTCTGTTTGGTGTTGTTGAATACCGGTTTGGCTTAACCGGGGAATTACACCGGTTAGGATGCCCGTTTTTCAGAGAAAGAGAAGATTCTCGTAGGGAACTGATCCGAGCAACGTGTGAATTCTCTTGGTAGCAAGCACGCAAGAAGTCGTTAGAGAAAGATCTTTCCTTTGACACAGAGATTGAAGAGGCCGTCGAAAGTGACGAGCTTGATGAGGTCAGAGAAGAGTTGCTTGTGGTGGAAGGCTGGACGTTTGGAGAGAGAGATGACAGCTTTACATGAGGAGAAGGAGGAGGAAGTTTATCCGAGATGTGGATAAACTTATCCGGGACAGGGATGTGGTTAAACCGGTTCTTGTCCGGAACAAGAAGCGGAGAAACTCGACTTGGGCAACGAGACATGGACAGCTTCTCTGGAGCGTAACAGTACTTCTCTTGAGGCTCTTCTACTTGCTTGAAATCTTCTGTTTTAGGAGAGAATTTGCTGATGCAACAACCCATTTCTTGGTGTGAGTTTGAATTTTCAAAATATCTGCAGGAGAAAGGAGAAAAATATAATGTATTGGTTTAAACAAAGAGATGGGAGATGTATATTATTGTGTATATTTATAATGTGTCTTTTGTAGACTTTTTAGTGAAGCATGTCGTAAAAGGGATTTAAGGAAGGAAAAAAGTGGAAGAGAGAAAAAGTGAGGTAAGTTTCGAATTTTAGTTGGCGGGTGTTTCGAGTATGTTAAATGTAGTAATAATCCCGGTAAAAAGTGGATTAGTTTCGGAGGCCCAGGCCCATTATGGAGCCGTTAGTGTTAACTTCAGGCATGGGTATAATGTGAGATATCAATTATACTTTTTTTTTTATCAAAAGATATCTATCTATCACTACTATATAAAATGGACTATTTTAAGAGCTTCTAAAAGGTGCTACATGGGCAGAAATATTTTCCACCAATCATTTTGCCATGTCACTACGGGCTGGATCTCAAACCAATTTGAAGTTCCGGCCCAACCTTACCCCATTCCGGCCCAACCTTAATTCTCCTACTACCTCCTTCCCGTAACCCTAATCCTCCACTCTACCAAAAGGCCATCACTTTCCCAAGAAGAATGTATCGATTGTAAGACATGGAAGCGGCTCCGACTCCCTCAGTTTTTCACCCTATATAAACTCCTACTCATATTCTCTGCTCAACACAAAATCACATAAACCCATAAAAGCACATCCGGCGCTGGCTATCAAAGCAGCCAATCTCTTCATCTTCTTCTTTACTTTCTCTTCAAAGATATTTTCTGGTATGAGATAGTTGATATCATGTTTAATCCACGGACTGGAGGGATCAGATCGGAGTGAGTAGAATCAGAAATATGCATGCGTCTACGGCGTTAGTGTCTCAAGCTGGAGTTGGCTCTTCTTCTGTCATCTTGAGTGAGTCGATGTCTCGGTCGCTTCTACTGTAGCGACGGCGATCATTTCGATGGCGATTAGAGTCTGAAAAAACCGATGACATGTCTGAGGATGACAAAAAGGAAGTAGACGGTAAAGCGGCCATTGTTTCAGAGGACACTTAGACCGTGAGGGTTTTTGCTCAAATATTGTCTCTGATACAATATCTAACTTTTTCAGGTTTGTGTAGGAATATTACATACATACCGATGGATCTTCAGTCAAATAATGTCTTAAAAGCAGCTACTCAAATAAGTCTCTGAGGTAAGCATTGTTTTATTTGCTAGAAGAAGAGTTGTCACAATGTTGTGTCCTACACACTGAAACTTTAGAGTGTGTCTACTATGTTCTTTTACATTGCTTGGACTTAATAGTCTCATGTGTACAATCAATTCAATCGGTAATGAAGGGTGTATGTATTAACCAAAAAAGCTGTACTTGAACAGAACTGGAAGTAAGTTAAGACTTAAGAATGTACTGTTTATTAATTGTCATGCACCCTCTTTATTTTTTGCAGTCTCTGAGAACAGAAGAAACTTAAAGCGGAGCCAGGCTATTGAAGCACATCCTGCTTCATTTTCTCAGTCTAAGGTAAAGTATGTCGTTCTTTTGTGAATTCATTTCAAGTCTAATATTTAATTGCAGTATGAAAAAAACAATATTAATGATATGTACCTAGGAATGTGAATCCTTCTATTCTTATCCTCTATATAATAAAGCACAAGTCAGGTGACCAATCAGAAGTTGACATGTCAGATTAAAATAATAAAACAGAAAAAAATAAATGAAAAGCAAAAAAATATATGTTGCATATTATGTGTCAATTCATGACCAAAATCAAAAATATATTTTCACTCCACTTCACCAACGGTTTCTTTTCCAGTTTCCACTTCTCCACGATCCAACAATCCTCCGATAACTAACTTTTACACCATCATTTTATATTCTCTTTCTCTGATGTTGCTTTAAAAAGATATTCTCTGATTCAGTGATATGTGTGGGCATGCAACGCTTCGTCTGGGAGATAAATTATTAGTTCTTTTTTTTTTGTTCTAGCTTAATCTCTTTGGATCTCACTCTTTTTTCTACTTTTATTATGGCTTTTTCTACTCCTTCAAAGCCTCACACTCGCTGACATGCAAAGTTTGTTTTCCAGGAAAACTTAAGATTGTTTTTCTTTTCAAACCCAAAAATCTGCAACCAAAGGGAAAAAGAAATATATCAAAGTAAAGAAAAAAATATTTCTTTCTTTTATGTATTATGTTAGTCTTCATTAACTTCTTTTTATGTTTAGCATTTGCATACTTTAAAAGTTGTTTTCCATTACTACAAATTAACTGATGTAGATGTCAAAAGATATAGAAAGAGGAAATATATCTCTACTTAAAAATGCTACCAACAAATATAGAATAACAGGTGTACAAGTCTATTTTCTACTCCTTCAAAGCCTCACACTCGCTGACATGCAAAGTTTTTTTTCCAGGAAAACTTAAGATTGCTTTTCTTTTCAAACCCAAAAATCTGCAACCAAAGTGAAAAAAAAAAATATCGAAGTAAAGAAAAAAGAGGTAATGTATATCGAATTATCTCTTTCTCTTATGTACTATGTTAGTCTTCAATAACCTCTTTTTATGTTTAGCATTTGCATACTTTAAAAGTTGTTTTCCATTACTAAAAATTAACTGATGTAGATGTCAAAAGATATAGAAAGAGGAAATATATCTCTACTTAAAAATGCTACCAACAAATATAGAATAACAGGTGTACAAGTCTATTTTACTAACATTTATTATTAAACATATCCTATTTGCATGGTTGCTTCCAGATTTATATTTATCTATTTTTTCTGGTAAAAATAAAACAAGTCATTATGTTGAAAGGCTGCTTGACTAGCATGTATATCTTTTTGGTTTATTTAGCAAATGGTCTAAATCAACATATTTTTAAATTGATATAAAAGTAGAAAAAACTAAAAAAAAATTCTATTTATATGAGGATATAATATTTTCAAATGGAAATTTCATGACTGCTATTTTACACTCAGTCTGTGCTAATAAAATTGAAATTTTGCTAAATAGTCGCAGTCCGAGTGGAAGAAATTCTCAGGATTGGAGTGAAAATGAATTTCAACAATACGATTTAGTGTAGAAGGATTGTGTTTTAAGAAAGTGAATAGATCAATTCTCTGGTGGAGGTGAAAGCTTATTTCTTCTTTTTTGGTTAAAATTGAACATCGAGTTATTTAATTTAAACACATTGATCACAAAAGTGTAATTAATATCTAATTCCTTATTTAGTCATGTTTTACAATACATGATATAGTTTATGTATATTTAAGCATAATTATCACGGAACTGTCATAACCAGAGCTACAAAAACCTGGCAACCAATATAATTAAAATATTAAAAAAAACAAATAAAGCAGACAAAATGCTATTAGTAAATTAGTCAGTCCAAAAAGAAGAGAACTGACAGAACTCAAGTATATATGTTATCTACAACTTTGAAATAAATTTGGGTATTAGCATCAATTCATCAATAAATTTTGCTACAAACCATACTATTTTAACATAACAAAGTAATCATCTTCTTTTCCCGTACGCAGTACGGGTATCACACTAGTATTCTTTGAAATCAAGAGCTTCAATGCTGGACAGATAACAGCAGAGTCATTTAGCTTGGTGCACAAACAGGTTAGGTTTCTCTACTGCTTGATATTTTCATGGTTATTTTGCATCTTTCGCTACATCTGTAGGAAATAATTTTTTTTTGCAGGAAAACCATCAGTTTCAAAAAGGCAGACAGATCCATTTTTTCCCAAATGCATGTTTGTAGTTGCATTACAAGTTAATTTAACTTTCGTAGTTTCTGGTGAAAAATCATAGCATCTTTTTTCCCCACAGGTCTCTTACAATTTCACTTGGTATATGTCATCACTAAGCTTGGAATGTTATTTGTATACAATTTAGAAACTGCTTCTGCTAATCTACAGAAATCTGATAAGTCCACACCAAAGTTTTTTAGACTTTTGAAGCTTTCTGAGTTGGAGGGTTTTATGCCAGTTGGACAAGTTCTTTTGGCTAAAAATCTACAATAATACCTTTTATTAATGGTCCAGTGTGCATAACCTTATTTTTCAGTTTTTCACAGTAGAACTATATTTTTCAACTTGCCATGTGAAGAACACTATGCTATTGTATAACAGTTGAACAATTTCGAAAATCTGATTTGTTTCCTTGGTTCAGATGAGTGGACCTGTTCTCTTGCTGAAATATTTATAGTTAACAAACAGAACCCAGTCTTAAATTTTCTGTTCTATAAACTTTTTCCAAAACAATTTGTAGCTTTCGTTTCTATAATTGACGTGGTTTTTAATCTCTCCAATTTTTTTAAAATGGAGCAAGATTTTTCGTAGGTGTTTCTTTTTTGCTGCAGTGTATGTAACAAAATAGAAAGAGTTCTTTCCCCAAAGAAAAATTAGAATTCAGCTCAAAAGTTGTAATGTATGTGCATCAGCAGAAGTGCTTCAAAGTTCAAATGTATTTCGCATGGAAACAACAGGTTTGTAAGACATTTTGACCTCAGGTGATGATGATGATAAGTGGTAGGTAGTTTCAGTGGCAATGATAATGAGGATAGGTGGCAGGTGGTGATGGTACAGTTGGTTTGTTTCTTGGTTGTCTCGATGAGAGACACAAAGAATGGCATGAAGCTTTTGATATACACAACTTTGCTATGTAATCTTTAAAAATTCTTATTTCCAAATTATAATAAAAATATATGTTTTATACGTGGATAATAACTTGATCATAAAATAAGAAAACATGATGTACAACAAAAAAATAAGCAAACATAGAAAAAATATAACAGTAACAAACTTTTATATTGTGTATCTAATTTAGATGTTTACTCTATTACATTGAGTCATTTATTTCTTCTTTCACAATATCTAAATAAAAAAAAGAAGTATAAAAAAAAAAATCAAAGTACCAATTTATTCAAAAGTAAATGTATAAGAGTACAAAAATCAATTATGATTTGTGTAAATTAAAAGAATATACATGACCGTTTGCAATTTTGGTGTGTATAATTATTTGATTGATGACATATTATTTGATTGTTTTGGGCTGGAATATAAACCTAACATATTGTTATGTTCCATTTAGTTATGTAACTCTATATGATTTACTATGAAGAAACAGAAAATGAGATATTTGATTAGATAGGAATTATATACTTTCATTCAATACCTCCGCCGCTGAAAAGATTAATTGATTTTTTTTATTTACAGGTTATTAATGGTTACTCTACATTTAATTTATTTGGTTAAATTACGTTTGGTTCACTCTAACTCATTCGAAGCAAATTATTTGATATAATAGGGTATGAAACTAAAGCAAAATTCTGCTAGAAATATAATATTTTATTAATTTATAACACTATTTATAAAAGTATTTTCAAATAGCATGAACAACATTTCCAACAAATAATTAATTATAAAAAATTCAACAAATGCCAAAATAATTTACAAAACATAATTAGTAAAACACTAAAAATTAAAGAAAATTTCATTTTAAATCGAATATCTTATATAAACAGAAAACATATATTACAAAACATCATTTGTTGTTACACAATATATACTAATTATTATTGATGATATTATTGAAACTTTACTTTAAAATATAATTATTTATAATTTTATCACATTACATCTGATTTTCAATTGATTTAGCTTGAAGATGAGTGTTTTATTATCGTAAAAAATTAGTTATTGTAATAATATAAAAATCTGATATTCTTAGAAATAAAAAAATATTAGTTATTCTTACTTTAGATTTTCTTCAACTATATCAAATAGCAGTAGAAATACAATAGAAAAAATAAAAGTCATTATGTTTTTCTTAGTTTTTCATTTAATAATTTTGTATCTAACAAAAAAAATTGAGCGGTCTTTTCAACTCAAACCAACCAAATTTAATAAAATTTACAGTTTTTGAATAAAAACATATTGTATTTATTATAAACTAAACTTTCAATATTTTATAAAATTAAAATATACTTTAGTAGAAAATAGTTTTAGTGTATTTTAGTATAAAATAGTTATAGTGTAAATTTACCCGTCCGTAGGGCGGGCCAAACCCCTAGTATATATAAAGTACATTTATCTCATTCCAGGACGCGCCACCTCAGCATCCACGTCAGAAAGTCGGAGGTTGTCGTCCCGACACGTGTCAAAGAAACTCGCCGTTTTTAATCAGTTGCGTGATGGGCCTAAATCTTTTAACGTATTGTGTGTTTGGGCTTCGAATTTGTTAAAGCTAGCCCATTTTGCGTGAAGCCGTAATGTTATTGATCAAACCGTCAAAGACCCTCTTCGTCTTCAACTATTTCCATCTCGCTGTCTAGGGTTCTTCGTGCTCTTCACCTTCAGTTTTCCGACCACGAAGTTTGTTCAAAGTGATGGGAGACAAATTTTTACGGCTGATCTCTAGGGCGTTAAGCTTTTCGTGTTCTTTGGAATGGATTTCTTTACGCTTTGAACAAAAAAAAAAATTATTTACGCTTTGAAAGTGAAATTCAAACGTTACGGGATGCCATGAAACATTGCCATTAAAGATCATCTTAATTCCTTATTCAATGCATTTGCCCTCTCTTCCAGTCGGTGAATCTCTACGTATAAAAAGGTATGCCCTCATCCCGTAAACAACATCCTTTCATTCCTCGCTAACATTCTTCTACTACGGTTACCTCGCCGCAATCGTCGTCGGAGAAGGACACGGCTCCGGTAGGCGCTGCAATCGGATTGCTTGCGGAGACTGAGTCTGAAATCGAAGAAGCTAAGAACAAAGCCGCTTCCAAATCTTCATCTGTCCCTCCTGTCGTTCCATCTCCTCCTCCGGCTACTTCATCTCCGGCGCCGGTGATCTCTCAGTTCCCGGTGTTGTTGTCTTTCTCTTTCTATGAGATTCTAAGTTTCCGGTGTTGTTGTCCAGAATTGCTAACGTTTATGGATCTGGCCGGAGTATTCTGAGCTACATCCGGCGGCGTTGGGTGGTTCTGGGAACTAACATGGCTTGAATCACTTTAACCGCGGTGGTTACGAGTTTCGGCAACTAATAAGGCTAACTCTCGAGAACGCCGGTGGTTTGACGTCGATGCTTGAGCTTCCTCCTACACAAGCAGTGGAGATTCTCCATTTCACTGATTCGTCGTCGTATTCTCAAGGAGACCATAGCCGGAATCGGTTTAGATATCTCCACTGCTGTTTCTCTCTTACGGGACATTGACTTTTCCTTCTAACTTAGCCCTCTTGGAACGGGCAGCTCGCTGTTTGGTGATTGCTAATGAGCAGCAGCAAAACGGAAGCGTCTCCGGTGAGATTACTACTACGAGCTCGGAACCTTCTAACTCAGCGTTTGGTTTCTGATCATACTATCATAGCACGGGTAAGCTTGAGACTGGGCGCACCTTTAAAGCTTGAGTTCGGAGAAAAATAAATCATCTTTGTTTATGTTAGAAAGAAAAAAACATGGGTTTCGCTCATGTTGTTTGTTGACGAATTCGAGAATACAGTTGATGGTTATGAGCTCTTTGGAATCTATTGCAAACTTCTACCAGTACGGCTGTGGAGATTATATATCACCGTCATATTCAAGCCCCTCAATGTTGCCAAGGTCATATGTTTCAGCATCTGAAATTCCTGTTATCTAATATATTAGGAAATTGGTATTAACAACTGCACTTCTTTGTAATTCCTATTAAATTGTGCATGTCATTTGTTGAACCGCACATATGTTAATATTATATAAAACTTGACCATTTAGAGGTATGTGTTGGAATTATATAAAATTTAACCATTTACAAGTGTGTGTTGAGATACTATGGTTTCTTTTTATTTCTTCCCTGATTTTGTTGTTTTCTAGGATTGTATATCACATTTCCTAAACCTTTTTCTCTGGCCTTTGTTGGAGAATGGTCCCGGAGGTTAGATCTTGGCAAGGGTGTGAAGTGGAGAAGATTTTGAGAGTGTAGATGCTGTAAGTGACGGAGATGGAGAGGATGAGCCAGATCATTAGTTTTCCAGCCGGTCAGATCATCGATACACATACACCCCACGAGTCTTTTGGTTTCCTTTCATTCAATCTTTTCTTGAAAAAGAAAGAAAAAAACCTCGAGAAAATCTCGAGGAAAACAAACCGACAAAAGTTCATGTGTATAGCTTTGGAGTTGTTCCGTACGAGATCATCATGGGTCGTAGCACAATCAAGCCAATGGAACCTTCGGCTGAAAATATTCTTCTGGAATGGATTAAACTATATGATGTTGATAGCAAAAGCTTTAGAATGATAGTTGACTCGAGTCTACGAAGTAAGTATCCTGTTACTATGGTCAATAATATAACATTAATTTTATATGAGAGAGTCTACATGAGAATCTACGAAAGGGGTTCTGAGGGCTTTGATGATTACTTTTTTAAGAGTATAATAATTGCGCTATTCTCTGCCTTAATTTTGAAACCAAAATACTAAAGTTAGTGTGCAACTGTGCATTAAATATGGAGTGCAAGAAAAGTAAGCAGTGAGGCTAAGGCCATTCACATAAATGATTTCTCAGTTAAACTCTTTTATCACATATATTTGTATTTAATTTAAAAATGTTTCAGTAGCCTGAATTACACATCAAAATCTCTCAAATGATACTCTAAACTCGCTAATCAAAGAGTTTGGCCACTTAAGCAATTTGTTCGGTTTTGAGCTTTAGGATCTTTTTCGTATCACACATACCAAACGAAATATTCATCCCAATATTATCTATGGTAATTAAAAAATGTGAAATATATTTGTTAATATATATTTACCTAATAAAATAGATTTTCATACGGACATGTACCATATTCTTACATATATTCTTACATGACATGTGGGGAGGAGGAGTTAGTGTTGGAATACAATTTTTATGTTCTGAAGTTTTTTTTTTTGCAAGTTTTTACTCTTTTTTTTTTGTAACACACAACTTTCATACTATATATCAATTAAAGTCATTTTAGTATATGCGAGTAATTGGTCCGTCAAATATATTAAAGTCAAATTCCAATGCTTGGTTTGTTAAAATTATAGAATAAAGGATAAGCTGCGTATAAATTCTAATACTTGAACATGATATTTTATATTGCTTTGTATTTATTTCGTTAGCCAAAAGAAACACGAACAAATGTACTCAGGTATGCTATGAACTTTATAATTCATACATGCATTACATTTTTTGCTAAAAAAACATGCATTACATTTTCTCATCTCTCACACTCCCAATTTTTTTTTTCACACCCAAAATTTTAAAGTCTAAGAAACGAGAAAAATATATGAAGTTGATGACTCTTTAGTTTATGTTTTCCTGCAAAATTAAAATGAAGAAAAATGATCTTTACATATGTAAAAATATAAAAAAAAACTCAGCTATTAGAATAAGTAAAGTAAACAAATTACAAGTTATTATTATATTACTTCAGTGTAACTAAAAGAACAATTTCAAATTGATTAATTCAGCTATTATGTTTTAAAATAAATTATTTTAATATAAGTGAACAACTTCAAAAATTAGATCATAATTTCTGTTTAATTTTTGTATCAATTATTCAAAATTATTTACTATTTTTTCATCCAGTATAATTTAATGTGTTAGAAAATTAAATATCTGAAAACTATACTATCATGTACATATTCAAAATAAATTCAAAATCTGAAAACTAGATCATTGGTCTCTCGAATAAAGAAAAGAAGAAAGAAGAGAAATATCTATGAGGTTATAGTTTTTAATTACTTCTCGGTTAGAGTTTCTATAATTACAAAATTAGAATTTTATATGACCATTTATATGACCTTATACAACAATATATAACATAACTAAACCTTTTATAGGGATACAAGAGACACAAATTTTATTGTCACATAATTATTCAGACATGATAATATATAACATTCCACAAAAATATATTCAAATAATTACAAAGCTAGATATAAAACAAAACATAGACATTAGAAAATTTTTTAAAAAAATGTTAGATGCTAATTTGTTCAAATTTGGAAAACATTGTTTTGGCTCTAAAAACTCAGATTCCTGTGTCAAATTTTCTTGATACTTGAAAATTACAACTTTTCTTACCATGAAAAGAAATAAATTTTATAACTTACATTGTTGTGTATAGCTTGCATTGTTGCTGCTTGCTTTTATGTTATTGTATATTCTTTGTGAGCTCATGGTGGTTATACATTTACAGGTGTTTGATCTTACATACGTGAAACACTACGATACGAAACGTTTGCAGCGAAAAGAGATGATTGCAAACTTAGTAAGTAACAATAATAGCGCTTACCACTAATATCAAAGGTATTAAATAGCTTACATTTTCAAATTCCTAACACCTCATCCGAACTATATAGTATTGTATACGCATCAATTTTTTAATATAAACACGGCCATCAAAATTGAACATAATAACTCTTAACATTTATAAACCCTCTACACCAAAAAAAAACTAAGAAACCATCAACGTTATTATGCATCCTTCTTGCAAATCCAAACTTGAAACACATACAATGAAAATATACGATTATATAGAAATATACGTCACACGATACTCATATCCCGCGCGTAGCGGACCGACCCTAGTCAATTATATACTTGAGCGTTTAGACTGGTTTGTCAAATATGTCAAACATCTATCTACATCACTGCATTAGACATAATTGAAAGCCTAAACATCATTTATAGTCACGGACTTAATGTGAATAAGGGGTCTCTTGTATGTTACAAACCTTAAATCTGTCGTCATCAGTGACTAATCCGTTTCACAACTCACATCAAAGATAACCATTCAGCATATTGAGCTGAAAACTCCGATTTTATCCCCTATATAAATCACATAAAGACTGGTTGATCCACATCTTAGCATATTATATTTAAGTCGTGTGATTTAAATATTCATGTCTGATTTTCACATCATTAACGGAGTTTGGGTGGCTTTGAGATACAAGTAAATATGCATAAACATATGAACTTGAAACATTGACTTTACCCCCTTAAATATGACTTGTTTTACAACGTGAATCCCATGAACAGAACGGAAATATATAATCCTTGATTTTTATTTAAGCAACGGACCTTTGTTTTGCTTTTCTCTTTAATTAACTATTGTTATACTCTTAATCTGATACATATTCTTTTTTGTAGTCTGGAATTTCATCAATAAAATTTTACAGAACGTTTAGTCTAATTTATATCATGAAGTCTTTTATTACATATATATATGGAGATACCCTCGAATTTGAGACGTAAGAAAAAGATTTAACGAACATAATTTAAGAAACATTAGCTATTTTGTGTGTTTACTCTGTCCAGTCCCCAGTCTCCACATTCTTCTTTTTCTTTTTTTTGTGTGTTTACTATCACTATCACAAATTTCTTAATAAGTTCGAGGCAGCATGTTTGCATACTATATTCAAAAATTCGATAGCCATACAAGAGTATTTTTGAATATGTGAAATGGGTTTTACACAATGAGGATCAAACATTATAAATTTATAACCAAGAATTCTCGAAATATCTCCCTTTCAAAAAAGACCAAAAACTGAAGTAAGAAAAAGAAAACAGAATCTTCAGCCTAATCAAGCTTCCTTTTTTTTTTTTTTGGAAATCAAGCTTCCTTCTACTTAAAATATAACAACAGAAAAACAGAGGAGGAGAAGAACCCATATAAGATCATGACCACTAAATATCTTCAACTCCGTGGAAAAAGATCGATCATGGGCGAGTGGGGTACACGCGTTTGCCGTCACCGGAATGTTCAGAAATTCGTTTACAAACGGAGCGACGGAGGAAAGAGAGAATGGATTTGAGGATTTTGGTCTTCACCAACTCTCTCTTCTTGGGGATCACAGTCCCTTGTTTCTTCTTGAACGGCTTCAACTCCTCGTGGCTCATCTTGTTCGTGTATGCACCAAATTTACTAGATAGGCATATTTGATATGTAAAGCAAAAAATTTACAAATAACATGAATAAAAAATACAACAAAATAATACCGTAGTTTGAAAAGAACTAGGTTGAAGCAGAGTCGAGATTAGATCTCTTTCCTTAATCCTTTAAACGCCCGTAGTGTGCCGGTTTGATACGTTTAAGAATCCCAGGATACAACTGCCTATATCTTCAGTCTCACAGCACTTGAGAACCAAAGCCTGTCGAACCTATTTCTATGTTATACTCTCAGACACAAAAAGAAAAAATAGGAGAAAGTGGTTTTGTTTGTATTCGATGTCTCTAGAATGAGAAGAGCATGGCTTTATATAGCCTCATAAAATAACGTGCATCACAAAGCACTAAATGGAGATTTTAATTTTGATTCTATCATGATTATGAAATCATGGGCTGTATTGATTCTCCATATGTTACAGCATTGAATCCAAAATCAAATTCATTATTGGTCAAAGACGTTAGTCAAAGACGAGAGACAAAGAGATCTTTTGCTTTATTATTTGTAAGATAATTAGCAATAGACTTTGGGCTAAGCAAATAAATCTCAGTCCAGCCCAAACATCTCTTTTCTTAACACACCAAATTGTTTACAAAGTTTTTTATAACTTTGTTATAACTTCTCCATTTTAAACACAAGAGGTTTCTTACCTCATAATTCTAATATAGATATTTTACAAATAATCTATTTTAGACTTTCATTTCTCATTCAAACGAACTTCGTTTTTGATATATGATTACACTATACCATAGTGCTCATAACAATGAATCCTACGATTCCACAATCCGGTCATTTCGACAATCAAATTGCTCGAAAAATTCACCGGAATATTGGCCATAGCCATTTGTCCAAAAAACAGTTCCAACAATCCCCCACATGAATAGAAATGACTCTAAACACTAGACGACTCGATAGACTTGACAGACTTGACTACCTAGACAAGACTCGACAAGACTCAAAAAAAAAAAAACTCGATAAAAAACACCTTTTGAGAGTATAAACAAAAAATCCACTGCATGATGAGTTGGTAGCAATTTTTCAGCCTTGAACCAGTCATTGTTAATAACTATCGGATTTACTCGGCCAGGAGGTGGCCATGATGTCTTGAACCTCCCGGGCTTTGGTGTAAACCTAGACAATAGCCAAAACACAGCTTCATTTTTTCATAGATTAGGTTCTCTATTGTGTTCATTTTGGCCGTGAACAGTCCTGGTAATCATGAGTGAACTTGGAGAATATAGCCTTTCCTTCATTCTCCTAGAAACGGCCCCATTTCACACTCACAAGGTGATTTGCCAATAGTTTTGTTTAGAGGAGTATCATGTACTACTCCATTCATATTTCAAAACAATGGTCACAAATCATTAAAAGCTAATGCTTATCCTGTATTCCTTACATGTAGCACTGTTTAATCAGCATAGGAACTGGGTATAGACCGAAGTCTTACAGTGCTTTGGGCAGACTTAGTTTCACTTAGTTGTCTCCTTGAACCTATTTCTTGGGATCTCCAGTCAGTTAGGTAGAGTTACCGCGAAACCTTGTCTTAATTCACAGGCGACCCATTCCTTTTGATGATATAACAATTTGATCTCATGACACACCTATAATAAAAAAGGATCCTAGGTTGTCATCATAGTGAACATAATCTCTTGAGATTAGTCGAGATCAATTGTTGAAAGCAGCCCATAACTTTTAAGTATATAACTCAATACTATAGTTATAGCTTTTCAGTATTTATTTAACTGAATTACTTGTGTGGTAAGATTTACTCACCCCCACATTTTCTGAATTAACTTAGAAATTATATTTTCAAGTCTCGTATTTTGAACATATTTTAAAGCACACAAATATAGTGATTTAATTCAAAATGTTCGTTTTCTCTCCAAGAGAAGATGGGGGTTTTTTTTTTCTTTATACATTTGTTTTCCTTTTTTTTTTTTTTTCCATACACAATGTTTTTCCATGAACAAACAATTGTTGAAGAAAAAATTCAATCAAATAAGAAAAAACTGCATTATTCTTTATTGAATTGAAATGGGAAAACAAATGAGAAACATCCCTTACATATTTTAAGGTAGGACTGTCTTAACACACATTTTGACAAGTCCACCTTCAACAAACCCCTTTCCCAAGTAAACCCCATGTTTCTTGAGTACAACCTTATCAGAATCAAAGGTTATAGCAAATCCAGCTTTGCTCAAAAGTGAACCAGAAATCAGATTCTTCCGCATATCTGGTACATGCTTCACATTCTTAAGAGTTATCTCTTTTCCTGAGGTCATCTGAAGCTTCACTTCACCTTTGCCTTCAATCTTGGACGAGCCAGTGTTACCCATTAAGAGTCGCTCCTCACCATTGCATTTTTGATAAGTGGAAAACATGTCCTTATCAATGCACACATGAATGGTGGCACCTGTGTCATACCACCAAGTTCTTGGGTTGTCCTCAACATTGTTGACTTCAGTGACCACAGCACACATGTCATCTTCAGTCAAATTAGCTTGAGACTTCCCCTTGTCATAGCTTGGACCAGCCTTGCTCCGGCAAACATGAGCTTTATGGCCCACCTTGCCACACTTGCGACAAGTTCCAGTGAACTTCACATGTTCCATTGGCTTCTTAAAGCTTGTGGTGCTTTTTGGAGGAACTTTTCCTTTCCCCTTATTCTTGTGCTCAGCCAAGTTTACATCATTCTTGCGAATGAGAACAGCATCGGCTTCACGGTTTCTGGATTCAACTCGCAGCTTGACAATCAAGTCCTCGAGGGAAATTGCCTTACGCTTATGTGTGAGATAGTTCTTGAAGTCCAACCAACTAGGAGGGAGCTTCTCAATGAAGGAATTGACCGTGAAAATTTCACAAATCGACATCCCTTCAGCCGCTATCTCATGCGTAATCAATTGGAAGGCTTCAACTTGTTCCATGATGGGTTTTGAATCCACCATTTTGAAGTTGTGAAATTTTGCCGTAGCATATTTCTGACAGCCAGCATCCTCGGACTTGTATTTCTTTGCCAAAGCAGTCCAAAGCTGCTTGGAAGTTTTCACCTCACAGTATACAGCATACAGCGGGTCAATCAAGCGGCTTAAAATCCAACCTTTGCACACAAAGTCCGAATGGTTCCACGAATCCACACTGGCAAAAACCATTGGATCTGTGTTTCCAGATGGAAGAATGGGTGGATCTTCTTTGAGACACTTATCCAAATTCAAATTGGTCAAAAAGAATTGCATCTTTTGATGCCAAGTTTTGAACCCATTCCCACCGAACTTTTCGGGCAACAGTCCTACGCTTGCAGCGCCAGGCACTGATTGGTTTCCATGTGGAAGACCACTTCCAAACTGAGTTTGGAGCATCGACTCACTTGAACCATTTCCATTAAGACCACCACCAACGGTTCCAGCATCGATCGCACTTTTGTTTTGCCCATCGATCGAAGTTTGGTTGTCGTTAGTCATATTGAATTCAAATCTGTTCACAAGAACAAAATGAATTAATATACTAATTTTAAACCAATAAATAGAAGTTCAGTCGCAATATATAAATTATGAGAATAAATATATTAATAGCAAATCAGTATTAAAACTGAAACGGTACTATGCGGTAAATGCAAAGACAATATTTAAAAAAAAAAAATATATAATCAGTTACTAGAATCAAGCGACATTAACGTTTATCAATATTCTATCTAATAAATAGAAAACGTTAAAATGAGTCTAGCAATTATCAACCGGATTGAAACAAATTTACTAGTCAAACTAATCAAGCTCACTAACGTTAAAATCAATTGAATAGACAAATCATATTTCCATATTTTAACGAGTAGCAGCATGTTAACAGATTCGATTATAAATTCAAATAAACCGTATACATCAATTCGACAAGAACGGTAAAAGAATTCTCTATTATTAATCAAACCATGATTCTAAACCGATGCAGTTTTAATTTAATTAAAGAACAAATTAATTTATATTTTATTTTTTTTTCTTTCCAAAAAACCTTAACCAAAATAAAAATTAAAGGTAAATAGGAAGAAAAAAAAATATTATATAATCCCGCAGACGACACTAAAAAGTTCGTGCAAGGAAAAATAATAATGAATCTAACAAATCTGCTTAACCAATAAACATAAACAATATGAACTATTGAACAAGTCAACTAAACGATTACCAACCAAATCATTTTCTATAGATAAACTATTATCTAATGAAAATTTGTTTGAAATAACAGCAGCAGACGTAATAAATCAATACGGCAACAGAACGAATCCATGAGCGAATTAACTAAAAATTAGAATCACGAGCGGAGAACAATAAACGAATCAGATTCTGCAGAAAATAATATTAAGAATATAATATGCAAAACGCTCATGTCCTGCAAAACAGAATTGTTAAATCAAAGAGTATCCAAAGCGTTAAGCTTTCTCCACGGCACCGTTAAATGTAATTGCTTCACAATCAAATATTTCATTAGCGCAAGAAGGCAATATGAAATTTAAAGGATTAAGACTGTATGCACCAAATTTACTAGATAGGCATATTTGATATGTAAAGCAAAAAATTTACAAATAACATGAATAAAAAATACAACAAAATAATACCGTAGTTTGAAAAGAACTAGGTTGAAGCAGAGTCGAGATTAGATCTCTTTCCTTAATCCTTTAAACGCCCGTAGTGTGCCGGTTTGATACGTTTAAGAATCCCAGGATACAACTGCCTATATCTTCAGTCTCACAGCACTTGAGAACCAAAGCCTGTCGAACCTATTTCTATGTTATACTCTCAGACACAAAAAGAAAAAATAGGAGAAAGTGGTTTTGTTTGTATTCGATGTCTCTAGAATGAGAAGAGCATGGCTTTATATAGCCTCATAAAATAACGTGCATCACAAAGCACTAAATGGAGATTTTAATTTTGATTCTATCATGATTATGAAATCATGGGCTGTATTGATTCTCCATATGTTACAGCATTGAATCCAAAATCAAATTCATTATTGGTCAAAGACGTTAGTCAAAGACGAGAGACAAAGAGATCTTTTGCTTTATTATTTGTAAGATAATTAGCAATAGACTTTGGGCTAAGCAAATAAATCTCAGTCCAGCCCAAACATCTCTTTTCTTAACACACCAAATTGTTTACAAAGTTTTTTATAACTTTGTTATAACTTCTCCATTTTAAACACAAGAGGTTTCTTACCTCATAATTCTAATATAGATATTTTACAAATAATCTATTTTAGACTTTCATTTCTCATTCAAACGAACTTCGTTTTTGATATATGATTACACTATACCATAGTGCTCATAACAATGAATCCTACGATTCCACAATCCGGTCATTTCGACAATCAAATTGCTCGAAAAATTCACCGGAATATTGGCCATAGCCATTTGTCCAAAAAACAGTTCCAACACTTCGAAACTATAGAGATAAGATGTATCAGTGTGTTTGTGAATGTATATATGTGTATGTTGCTTTGCAGCTTTGTTGAAATTCCAGGATGTGGGTTTATAGAGAGAAGAAATGATTCCACAAATGAGTACCCTACTAGTATTAGTATTAAATTATTAATCGAGAAGTAGACTTCTCCTTTTAGTCGCTCCCTTTATTAACAAATATAAATAAATTATTTCCCCTCAAGTGGCGTGTGTGTTCACACGCGTGTCCGCGACCCATTTGCTCTAAACATGAATTTTTATCAACTTCTACATAAATGTTTTAAAATCTCTAATAAAATGAAAATCTAATTTTCATAAAATGTGGAAATTTATTAATGTATATACATCACCCCTGCCACTCTAAATAAAAAAAAAATCACTATTATAATTTGAAATTTCAATGGATCCTCACCATATCACTTTCTTATATCTTTCCAGCCAAGGCATCCGCGACACTGATAATCTTTAATTAACGTAAATCAGATTTTACTTGAAAGGCACGAACTTAGGAACTATACGGGTTCACACTACCATTGATGCAATCAATATATTTGTAAGTTGATAGAGATGATGTATTTTATTTGTAAGTATATTTATATAGCCAAGGCATCACGACTCTTACTTGATCGACAGTATCTGAAGTTTGAGGACAAAAAGAAAAGTTAACTGTTTACTGAATAACAAGTAAGTTAGAAAATCAAATGTCGAGTTAATGTGACTAGGCATTGTCTCTTTAGTGGTCTCACCCTTTTTGGCATTTAACATCAAACCACCATGTTTTATTCCTTTCTACTACTCGAAGCCAGTTTTTTTCAACGACACGAATTCAAGACCTAGCTTTACAACAATATTTTCAAAAGATTCTGACGTTGACTGTTGATTATTGACTATTGACTTTGACAGAAAATATGATTTGCAACATGTGTACTTATTAATTAAGTAAAATTTAATAGGACAGCAGATGAGTTGAGACCTTGTGGAAATTAAGTGTGTATGAACATAGCTATTAGCATATTCGTCGTTACCAGTCTTTATTGATCAGTGAATCTACATTGCCATCTTTGTATGGACCAATCATGTCTTTTTTTTTTTTTTTTTTTTGTCACTTAGACCAATCATGTCTAAAGTACAATATTATCTCCTTGATCCTAGGCTATTGCTATATACAGGTGTTTTCCCTTTTGCGTATATACTTTGCTTTTGCTATATCCTAGCTAGGAGTATATTGCTTTTCTTCCTGGCTTATTTTGATCAGTCCCAGGAACATTCCCACGAAAATTACAGAAGCCATCGCCCATTTTATTTTGTGTGTGTATAATAATATATATAGGTTTTCTATTGATAGTTTTTACATAAATGCAATTACATACTGTAAGTGTATATGTATGGTACCGTATGAGTGTGAGTGTGAAAGCTAACTTAGGATGTGATCCTTTTTCGAAAAAGGGCATTAGTAACTTTGGAAGATTCGCATTTGCACTATTGTGGAACAGCTGTAGAGTCAAATACCTGACTTTTTATATAAGGCCAAGACAATTACTTTCTTATGTAAAGACCGAACGCGAATTGCACCCACTTCTTTTCTATAGATCTGAAAACGTCCATAAATTTCTTTTACTATCAATAGTAAGCGATGGGAATGACCTAAAATCATTCGTACTTACTTTTGCTATCGTAACGTCGAAGTTATCATATAAAATTAAGTAGTTATAATGTTTTGGTAGAAACCGCTTATAATCTATAGATTGAGAATCCATTACTAACTTTTACTAATTTTATATGATCTTACAGGATCACACATCTAAACAAACTAGATCAATGATATTTTGGTTCAACAGATAATATATAATGTATACATATGTGTTATACTTGATAACACTTACTCGTAAAGAAGGATTATAGCTTCTGGATTGGGCTGAGCCCACTAACCTTAATTAGGTTAATATACGTGTAGTATATAAAGTCATTATGTACTGTTAAGAAAGACATGATTATGAGCCGTAACCTAAACTAAGAGAATTGGAGACGAACCGTTCGTTGTCACGTTCCTGCGGCACTAGCATTCCGTATCGATCTAGTTTGTGTGCGTGTGGATACCGGTAGATGCACGACTTTTGGAGTGCTTGAAATCTCAACTTGGTTTATTCATCTTACCGCTGCGAATAACCAGGTATATTCAAAACCCTAGGATCTAGATTTATTTCAGTATTGACATGAGATTCTTGGCAAAATGAATTCATAAGTAGATTTATAAATAGTTATAAATCGGTATGAATTTTAACAGTGAGGACCAAATATCTAGCATTAGAGATAAGTTTCGGTTCAAACCTGGTTTGGTTTACTAAGCGTTCTGGTTCATTTGTGGCAGTAAACTTTGGTTTAGGATCTTTACATTTAAGTTCTTCTTATTGTAAGTTTCTATTATGTTTCAGGTGGAATGTATACTCAACATTCTCCAAAAAAATACGTTAAAACCTAATCAAATGTACCCCTGTCTAAACTTTTACGAATCTTGATTATCCAGATAGCACGAATGCCTTGTTGAATTACAAACCATCAATAATCAATGTGATTGTAACTAAATGATAGTTAAAGGAAACACTTTTTTGAAGACTAAAGGAGACAAGTGTTTTAAGGCTAATACCACAACTTAATCGGTTTATTTACAAAGTGTTGAATTACAAACCATCAATAAACACTTTTTTTTTTTTGAAGACTAAAGGAAACAAGTGTTTTAAGGCTAATACCACAACTTAATCGGTTTATTTACAAAGAGGACATCATAATCATCGCCGTATGCCACCCCATCCGGAAACTGAACAATAGAAACATTTAATTTAAAACAGAAAAAAAAAGAGAAACAGAGCTTACATGGTGAGAACACCAACATATTACATCTACATATATATCAAACCCACAAAATATCATGGCGGCGCAAATACCCTAAACCCCAAGAATAGGACGGGTCAAGGATGAGTTGGGTACACGCGCCCTCCGTTGCCCTTCCCCTGCCGTTGCCATTTGAGTGATCAGAGGTCCGACTACTACCGGAGGGAGAAAAGGCAGAGATAATGGCTTCGACGGCCATAGTCTTCACCAGCTTCCTCTTAACGGGAATCACACTCGCTGCTTCTTTCTTCACCTTACGCTCCGCCGTAGAACTAGAACTTTCTCCTTTGGAACTCATCTTTTATTAGCCTATTTATTTGTATCTATGTGTATACACGTATGTTTTGTGCTTGTGTTTGTTTGTTGCTTTTGTAATTGAGAAGCCATGCAAAATGTGGGCTGATTTATATAGGCAGAGGAGATGCCTTTAAGTGAGAACTGTTACCTTCTGCTCTAAGTTGGTCCATGTCGTGCCAGCCAACCATTTGCTGTAAAGAAGAAATTTAAGTTAACACCTTCTACTTTGATATATTCCCAATGGAATAACAAAAACCAAACGAAACTTACCTTAAATTTCGTGAACATTTGAATATTTCTGGAGTATACGTGGATGCGTGGATACATATAAAGCTAAAAAAGAAATAGATTAACATTAACAATTGAATTATAATAAGGAATTTCCATGCAAAATTAACATTAGCAGATGAGGACAGCAACTTGGGAACCAAGCAACTGGGAAAACGACGTTCGACACATGTTATTTAGTGAGGAGCTCATTTCTATTCACGACTCTTGTCTAAAGAACAATATATAAAGACTCGAACCGGTAGCCATTAAACGAATATAATGAATATGAAAAAAATGAATGAAAAGTAATAAAATAAGAGGAAAATTTATCATTCTCCTAATTTGATAAGGAATAATTGTAGTCTATTATTCTTTAAATTTTAAAGAATGTTAAAGAACCATAGGAAACAAATGTTCCTTGTAAATGATGTAAATTGTAAGGAATGATAAGGAATTCACTATTTTCACTCATTCTCTTGGTCACCATTTAGACTTGAACGAATATACATAAAGTCATAGATAATATTCTATTCATATTGAATAATAAATGATGTTTCAGTATTATATTTCTGTTTAAAAATGATCTCTATATTATCTTTCAAATACATCAAAATTTAAGAAAAAGTTAAATGGTTTGTATATTATCTTTATATTTTACTCTTATTATTATGTTATTTTATTTTACTCATATTATTATGTTTATACATCATGTTATTTTGGCAAGGGAAGATCTTTGTTACCCTAAAGAAGAAGGAGGTCTTGGCATACGACAGCTCTGTAACTCGTCTACGTGTTTGCTATGAGTCTAGTTTGGAGGATTTTTTTCGCATATAAGTTCTCTGTGGATCTTTTTGATTCAACAATATTTGCTAAGACAAAATTATTTTTGGGATGTAAAGGAAGATGGTAAGGGATCTTGGATATGGAGAAAGTTCTTGAAATTGAGACTTCTAGTGTATTAGTTCATTCGGTTTGAGGTAAATGGCGGCCATGATGCTTTTTCTGATTTGATAATTGGCTACAAATGAGGAAGCTTATCAACATCACTGGTGCTGTTGGCACATGTTATCTTGCAGTTGCACATATCGTGCGGGTAAGAGATGCAGTTTTTCACTCTAACTGGAACATAAGGGGTGCTACTTTCATGCTTTTTACGATCACATTCAGAGTGAACAGGTCCCTCACGACATTTTTGGCACCGATATTTTGCTCTGGAAGAATTATGATGATACCTATAAATCTTGTTTTTCATCGGCCAGGACTTGGGATCAAATCATGGCGAGAAAGGCCATTGTTTTCTCGGAGTTAGAGTGTATAGTTTTCTTAAGGAAGACCACGTTTCTCATTTATAATGTGGTTGGTAGTAAAAAATAGATTGTCAAAAAGTGATAGAATGAGAGTTTGGAGTATTTGTCAGGGTTGTGTCTTATGTGGAGAGAGAGATGAGACACGGGACCATGTTTTCTTCGCTTTTCCTTACACCTTTATATTCTGGGACAAGCTTGCGAATCGATGGAGTGGAGATAGGACTTATATAGACTGGATGGCTACGCTGCAGTTTGTAAGTGGTAATACTCTCCGAAGTATGGACAAGACACAAGATTCTAATAAAAATGGTGTTTCAGAACTGCATCTACATTTTATAGAAGGAGAGAAATTAGAGGAGGCATCAAACTGGTTTTCGGACAGTGAATCATGTGGTTTGGATCATTGATAAGGTGATGCACAACATGATTAGTTCTCTTCGATATAAGGCTGACCACAAGTTTGCAGGCTTGTGTCGCGTGTTTGAAGTATCAGCTTCACATAGGAGATTAAAATCATTCTTTTACAACATTGTATATTTTCTTCTTTAGTTTCTTTTAGTCTTATGCAAATACCTATATTTTCTTTATAAATACGACTATTGAAGACTAGATTTGTGATTATAACTTTAGAGTCATCCTAGGGAATTTTGAGTGATGCATTTATAAAATAATCATCCTTTCTATTATATTAATCGATCATTTCAATTAATAATATTTTGCTCACCTCACCATTTCCTTTATCAAACGAATAATTCAACATTAATCAAACATAATATATTTTAAATCCTTATAATATTAAAGAATTGTCTTACAATCATAATGTTTCTGCTTTTTAGCTTTTAATGTCCAAAGAGGATCAAGAGATGTGATCTTGTTGAAAAATAGTGTAGAGACATATCCTCTCTTTTTGTGTATTTGTTCATTTATTTTCCACATCTTTGTGGTTCTGTACTTTCTGTCTATTATTAAAATAAATGCGTTCAGACCACAACATCTATACTTGGTCGCTAGGAACCACACAAAGATCAGCCATGGGCCCATTTCATTTCCTAAATTTTACCTTTATATGATCTAAAGATTTTGTGGTCAGACATTTGTGAGGAAAAACGAACGAAACGTGACGAAATTACAGAACAACACACAATTATTAGATACAAATACAACCATGATTAATAGCGACTGTGAACTAGGATATTAACATTACCATGAAACAGCTGTAGAGTACTAGTTGGACGTGGACGTTATTACAGTAATGATGTCATAATCCAATAAACTATTAGTTCTTTTTCCCATATAAATCATGACAGTATAATAAAACGGATGAAGCAAAGATAATTTCCCTGTATAAATTTACAAATTTATATTATAAAGACCATTAATCAACGGAATATTTAGACCATTAATCAACGGAATATTTAGCTGTATTTAACTAGACTTCGAGGATAAATTAATGAACTGACAAAGGGACACGGTTCAATTGAACCTCTTTGCCAAGACAAAGACAATGTAATTCAGTTCATGTAATTCAGTTCAGAAAAAAAAGAGTCAAAGACAATGTAAAGTGATTTACAATTAAGATGACACAACGTACATGAACATGAGGCTATTTCCAAATTATCTATCCCACTTATTTAAATTTAATAGAAATATTTGTTTATTTGTCACCTTCGGAATTTATCGCAGGGTGAATTTGGAAAATAGCTAAGTTTTGGAAGATAGTTAAGTGCAGGTTACTGATTTTTTGACATAATTAAATAACTAAGAGTATGATTAATCCGGAGTTCTTAGGATGAGATTCTTAGCATGATTCTTAGTTAAAAGTTAAGAAACAGTTTCTTAACTTCCGCTAAGAACCCCACTCTAAGAAACTCGAGGTAATCATGGTCTAACAATTGTGTCTCTTTTGATCCGGTTTTAATCTTTTCTCATACAAGTAGCAGGTGAAAGGGAAGAAGGTGAGATGACGTAAATAAAGAAAAATATGGCTAGTATTATAGCAAATAATATATGGTCAGGAGTGGAGAAAAAAGAGATATCCACGTTACATATTTATTGACCATATATGTATGTACTGAATGTTATATTTCATATCACACGAAGTAGTATAGAAGGATTAAAACCACATCCATAATCCTTAAATAATAAACACTATCACAACTCCTAAATACCGAATCATAAATCTTAATCCAAATATAAACTATAATTAGGTGACTGAATAACAGTAAAATGAATAGATAAAATATAAGACTTTTCAATAAAGAATGCATTCCATATTAACCCAATACACAACTTTTAAATACTAAACCCACACCGAACTTTAAAATACTAAACCCAAATATAAACCTTAATTATCAACCCTAAATCTAATTATCAAAATATGAAAATAGTATAATGTTAAACTAAATCCATGCCTAACTTTTAAATAGAATAGTGCTCTAACCCAACACACAACTTCTAAATCCTAATTACAGACCTAACTTTTGAATACTAAACCCTAAACTGCTATCACTAAACCCAAACCTCAACTTCTATTTTTCAAATACTAAACCCTAAACCCAAATATAGATCCTAGAACCCAAATAGAATGAAACAAAATACATAGTATAGTACATATTGCTGAACAAAATAGAACACTCTTTATTAATCGTCAAATAGAACGATAATGATAGGGTCACTAAACTCAAACCTCAACCCTACCTTCTAAATACTAAACCCTAAATCTTAATCATTAAACCTTAAATCCAAGTATAAACTCTAAACCCAAATAGAATGGAACAAAAAACCATATTTCTCAAATGTTGATATGGCTATGCCATGGAAGGTGGTAATGTTTGCTTCAATGTCAATCTCAATCGTACATAAACTAAACCCAATCAACTAATCATTAAACCCAATCAACTAATCACTAATCAATAAATAAAATAGTACAAACTGATGAAATTATGAAATGTTTATGATTGCATGTAAGAAGTTAGTGTTGATCCCAACCCCAGCTATCAACTACTAAATACTAAACTCTAAACTCTAAATTCTAATTACTAAACCCTAAACCTAAATAAATAGATTAAGCTAAGGGAAAATTGCCAAATATGACTCACAACTTGATTTCAAATGCAAAAGTAAACCCAAACTTGAATCAAATGAAAAAGTAACCTAAAAGGCTATTGAAATTACAACCAGCCCCTTGTGAACAAACAAAAAAACCGATTTTTTTTACGTTTCTAACCCCCGTAAGTCGTCTGTCCAGACGACTTACTGGAAAGTCGTCTGGACTAGTTCTACTTAGAAATAATTTAAATTTTTTGTAAAAAATATTTTGATAAGTGAAAAATTGAAATCATGTAATTAACATATGTTTTAAGAGATATAAATTAAGATATAACAAAAGTTAATTGTTTTCAACATAGATAAGTGAAAGTAGTGAGTCATAATATTCTTTGGTTTAGGTTTTGCCAACATATGTTGTATATTGTATGTGTTCTTAGGGTTAGATTTTGGAATGCATAAATGCTTTTTTGAAAACTTTAAAATTTACCTAAGTATGTTTATTTATGTGTATAGTAAACACTATTTAAGTATAACTACGGCTTTATAACGTGGTTAGCTAGTCAATTTAGTTTATGAGTTAAATTTAGGGTCTGAGACGACTTACTAGTAAGTCGTCTGATGTACAGTATTCAACAGACGACTTACTAGTAAGTCGTCCAAACCGGACCGAACCGTTAATTTTTCAATGTACTTTTAAACCTAACCGGATTATTTACCGGACATATATAAGGTGTTTTTTTTATTCACTGTTTCGCGAAATTCAGAAAACCCTAACGTTGTTTCTCTCAAAGGCGATTTCGAAGGAGATTTCCGTCGATTCTCTCTAATCCATCGTTCTCACCGCCGGTTATCTCTCTGCCGTTATCACCGTCTTTCTCACCACCGTTCTCACTACCGCTTCCTCTATATAAGATCTGAGAGGAAACCCTAGCGCGCATTCTCTCAGAGGCGTCTCATTGAACTCCGCCGCCGGTAAGTTATATATCTTACTGTCGAGTGATTGATTGAGGAAAAGATGAACATAAAACGTTGTCTCTATCAATTTATACACTCGTTCTTTTTTCACGTCTATTTTTGCTGATATATAACCGCTATGTCGAAGGCGACTATATCTTCTCCGAATTTTCAGGTCTGCTTTAAAATGTTCTACTGGAAGTCTTGCTTTAAAATGTTCTACTGAAAGTCTTGGAAGACTTATAATTAAGTCGTCTACAAAGTCTTCCAGCTGGAAGACTTTCCAGACGACTTAATTATAAGTCTTTCAGCTGGAAAACTTGCCAGACGATTTAATTATAAGTCTTTGATTGTTTTGAGATGGTTGTCTTTGATTGTTTTGCATGCAAAAAAATGGATATACCAGAACTCCCCCGTAGGATACATACATTAGGGGAAGAGTCCCCCGCAGTGCATAGAAATTCGTATCATACTTGTTGGACGTTGCATACTGCTTTAAAGAATGCTCTTCATGATGACGAATATGAAGAGCTGAAGGAGTCGAAGTTGAGAGTTTTCATCAAGTTCCAAGAGCTGAGATTTGATTGGGCTTCAAGGCTGGTTCAATACATGCTCAGTTTCCAGCTGGACATAAAGAAGAAGTATGAGTTGTGGAGTCTCGTTGGTCCAGAACCTGTGGGGTTTTCACTGTTAGAGTTTGAAAACCTCACTGGTCTAAACTGCGAGTACATCGAGGACCTTGAGAGACCTCACTGTGTTGTTTCAAAGGAGTTGACTTCTTTCTGGGAGATGTTGGGAGTTCATGTCGAAGCTGGGCCATCTACTCAGGAGATAATAGCAGCATTTGAGAGATGCGAAGGGTGGTCTCGGGATGATCGCAAGCGGCTCGCGTACCTTGCCATCATCACTGGATACATTGAAGGGAGAAAATATTCAACCCCTACACGGGTTAATCTGGCAAGGCTAGTGATTGAGCTAGAACGGTTTGAGAATTATCCATGGGGGAGAGTCGCGTTTAAGGTGCTGATGGACTCTGTGAAGGGTAGAGATATTTCGGGTTGTTACACTATTAATGGGTTTGCGCAAGCTCTCCAGGTCTGGGTGTACACAGCTCTGCCGGAATTGGGTGCTAATTATGGTAATCCTCTCCCAAACAATCCGTTTCCACCGATACTGGCTTACAAGGGTCGCAAAGGACGCAGACAGTTTAAAGAGGCTATCCTCAGTCAGGCATTTACTGCAATCTGGACTACTTCGCAGAAAACTTATAATTAAGTCGTCTGATAAGTCTTCCAACTGGACGACTTAGTAGAAGACTTATAATTAAGTCGTCTGGAAAGTCTTCCAGCTGAATGATTTAGTAGAAGACTTATAATTAAGTCATCTGGTAAGACTATCCAGACTACTTAATTATAAGTCTTCTACTAAGTCTTCCAGCTGGAAGACTTTCTAGACGACTAAATTATAAGTCGTCTGCGAAGTCTTTTCTTTCCATGTTTCTTAATCCGTCAAATATCTAAGTTCATATCTTCTATTTACTGCAGACTAGGGTGATCAACTTTGTTTAGAAGGACATTGGTGAAATGTTTCCAAAATGGGAGTTTGATGTTGAGGACACGCCCGTGGAGAACATAATTAAACTCATGTTTGTAAAGGAAACCGTGGAAGTGGACCATGGATTGCTGGGAAGTCATAGGTACTTGGGTCAATACAAAGCCAGCGGTTGTGAGTCCAGCGAAGAAAAAGGTAGTGAAGGAAGACAGTCTAAGACCTCAGAAGAAAGCTCGTAAATAGGCTAGTGAAGACGCTAGTGAAAAGGCAGCTGTAGTGGCTAGTGAAGAGGCAGCTGCAGAGGCTAGTGAAGAGGTTCGTACGACTGTTGGTGGGTTGACCAAAGAGGATATTAAAACCATGTTCAAGGACATAGTTGATGCCATGAGGGTAGGGTTTGGGACGTGCCTTAAGGAGATCAAATATCTGTCGGAAAGGGTGGAAGCTGTGGAGAAGAAGGTTGGTATCACCACAAAACGGAAAGGGACATCAGCTCAAAACACGACCCCTCCACCTAAACCGACGCTCGAACCCGTGGTTAGTAATGAATCCTCTCCCAACAAGAGATTGACTAGACAAAGTCTTAAGAATAAGAACTGAAAAGTTGTATATTGCAGAGTGAAAGTGTTAATGGGACGAACGCGGGAAGGAAAAGCTTGACGGAGGATAAAGGTCCAGATGTGCCCGCAGATGCTAGTTCCTCGAAAGATAAAGCTCCAGAACCGAACCTTGTTTTATTAGACAAAAATCAATCCACTGTTTCGGATTTACAGAAGGAGGATGCTAGATATGTGGAAAAGAGAGATGCTGCTTTGGCACTTTGCCGTGCAAAGAGTGATCGAACATGGAAACTTGCTGCCTCACATCAATCTCCTTATAAGGCAAACAGCACGGCCAAAGTGATCATTCCAAACAAAAATCTTTATCCAGGCTATAATCCTTTTGCACCAATTGACAAGAAGAAGTTGAAGGAGCTCGCTGATTGGTTGAAAACTTGTCCGTAAGTGTTTGCTTTTCTCATAATAGCTTGCTTTAGTCTACAAAAACTGATTGCTTTTCAACATTTTGTGTTTGCAGTCATTATAGAACACCTCTCGATAAAAAACCACAGACAAGTAGAACTTGGTGGTATCAAATCCTCCGGACCTCCTTAGAGTGGCTGGAGGACTGTGTAAGTCTTCTGCTATGACTTAGATAACTTACTGATAAGTTTTCTTTGTAGACGACTTACTGATAAGTTTTCTACGTAGAAGACTTACTAAGTCGTCTGATATATTCTGATTTGTACCCTATTTTATATGCAGCATATTGATGCTTGGATTAATGTGCTGAGGAAGAGGTACGACGCTAACCCTTAACATTTCAGGAGCGAGAGAATGTGCTTCTGTGATCATCTCTTTGCTCAGCAATGGAGATTCAACTACAAGGATTTTAAGGGTTCGGAGCCCGATCAAAACGGTTTAGGAAGAAGACTCCCTGGTGGGGCGTGGAATTATTATGCAGGCACTACACCATCATTTTGCCAATCGAACAAGGTTTGGGGGACGAATATTGATGATGTCTATGCGCCAGTGAACTACAACGACACTCATTGGATTGCTATGTGGATATCGATCCCTAAGAGCCACATAGTCGTCTGGGACAGCATTTTTTCCAGTACCTCCCCAGAAGACCTCGATGTGGTAATGAAGCCTTTTCTCTACATGGTCCTTTTTCTGCTTGTTGAGTGTGCTTCCTCAGACGAACAACGTGCCCAATACAGCCTGGAGCCATTCACATAAGAGAGACCGACCAATAAACCTCCGGCCCGAGCTGGTGATTGTGGCGTGTACACTCTAAAGTACATTCAATGTCATGATCTTGGAATAGAGTTTAGTGAAAAAGACTTTGCTAAGGCCAACGGGAATACTATGAGGGATAAGATGGCGGTGGATATATTTCAAGAGCTTCCTGACGCGCATGAGTTCGTAAACAAGGACAATGATGTCAACCTGGGTGCGTATGAGGGGTGATAAATAGGCTTCGTTAGATTATTTTATGCGATAGATTAGGTTGATGTGTGTATTTGAACTTGATCCTTATTTTGTATTTGAACTTGGTCCCTATTTTGTAACTTTATTATGTGCAAAAGACTTACAGTTAAGTCGTCTGGAAAGTCTTCTGAGCAGTGACTTTTTGTAACTATATTTCGGATAATATAAAGGGCAAGACCATCTCAAATTTTTTTGGTAGTGCAATTTGACAAAGAAGTTGACACAAATAAATTCATAACACAAATTTTTAATACATAGACTAAACCCTGGACGACTAACTGGACAACTTTCTGGACGACTTAATTGAAGGTCTTCTGGAAGACTAAACACTGGAAGACTAACTTGAAGGTCTTCTGGAAGAAAAAACCCTGGACGACTAACTGGACGACCTTCTGGACGACTTAATTGAAGGTCTTCTGGAAGATTAAACACTGGACGACAAACTTGAAGGTCTTCTGGAAGAAAAAACCCTGGACGACTAACTAGACGACCTTCTGGACGACTTAATTGAAAGTCTTCTGGAAGACTAAACACTGGACGACTTACTTGAAGGTCGTCCATGTCATTTCTTACATTGTGGTTTCGTATGGCCAGTTTCCTTGCATTTTGAGCATCTATAAACCATGTGTTGCTTCCGGGGTTTGCGTCCTCTCATCATAGCTCCAACCAAGATTGTCATCTTGATTTCTTCTGTCTTCCCGGACCACGCTTTTCATCCAGAGGAAAGCATGTGCGTTCCTCAACTTGTTGTCCAACACAAGGATATATATTATCTAAGTATCATACAAACAGAAAATCCTTTGAGTACACTGGACATACAAGTGTGGAGATATGTAAACCAGCAGATGTTCCAGCAGCTATACCATGAGAGCAAGGTATTTTCGCCACTGCATAGACACCACAATCACACTTTCCATGTTCCAAATCAACCACATAGTCCATTTTGCCACTTTTCACAAAGAATTCCCATCCATCAATTGGTTGTACCGTCATCGTATCCGCTATCTCCGATCAAACAGCAAGCAAGTATTCAACACCTCGACTATGTTGAGTTGGGAGACTCAAAGCATCTTCTCTTTTTTTCCAAAACCACTTTCCTAGCTTCTCCCTTATGAACTCCAACAGGAACTGAACCGAAAATCCTCTAGCTCGCTTCAGAGCGGAATTAATAGATTCAGCAATGTTGCTTGTCTTTATGTTGTACATGTCCCTCTGACAATAAACCCTTGACAATAGGCTGACGTCGGCATTCTCCAAATACGTTGCAAGGTCCGGGTTTGCACTCCGTATCACAGTCATGTACCAGTCAAAATCTGAAACCGTATGAGCATAAGCATCACCTTTCACCAAGTACAAGAGATGTTTCCCTTTATACTTTTTGAAAATGTTGTCTTGAAGGTGATAATAACATATTCCTCGGGTTGCCCAAGGAAACACCTTATCACACACACTTTTAATGGCTGCGTGCTGGTCGGAGACTATCACCAGAGGCTGCTCATCAGATACATAACTAGCCAATTTTGTGAAAAACCATTTCCAAGAAGGTTCATCTTCAGCATCTACGATCCCAAAAGCAAATGGAAATATCTGAAAATTCCCATCTTGTGCGGCTGCAACTAACATAACACCTCCATACTTCCCACTTAGGTGAGTCCCATCCACCACAATGACCCTTCTCTGATACTTAAAACCTTTGATAGAAGCTCCAAAAGAGAGAAATAGATACTTAAATCTATTGATAGAATCAAGTTCTATAGCCGTGATAGAATCGGGATTTGCTAAGGAGATTTGCTCGAGATATGATGGCAGAAGCGAATACCCATCTTCTGCTGATCCTCTCACCAATGTTTATGCATATAAAATTGCTCTGTATGAAGTGGTGTAATCAAGCGTCATGCCAAACATGTTCTTCATTGCATCAGTGATATGCTGTGGATTCAACCCATCAATGATTCCAACATGATCAGTGAAAAGCCTACCAACATACTTCGGAGTACAGTGTCTCCGCTGAGCGAGTCGGTCTCCCATTGAGCATGTATGTTTTTCCACATACTTTGTTACCCAAAACGTGTTTGTCCCATGTTTCACACTCGCTCTGACCTTCCATTAACAACCACTAACCGGACATGTTGTCACAAGGAGAGTTTTCGTTGACTTGTATATTCTGAAGGAGAACCTAAACCTCACTGCTGTCAACCGTAGCTCTGAAAGCAGTGCATCCTTGCTAACAAAACTCTGGTTGACATAGATACTGTTACCATTCGATCTTCCTCCTTCAATCTTTTTGATATCTTCAAAACACATATCATCATCTTCCTCATCCTCATCTTCAACCTTTCCATAAACACTGTAATCCTCACCATTCTCGTCCGCTTCAACAACAATAGAGATACCAGCATCCTCCTCCCCATCGTCCTCGTCCCCATCATCCTCCTCCCCATCATCCTCCAAATAATCATCATCTTCTTCCCTGAACTCTGAAACCGTTTCCACCTTGCTACGAGTTGATACAAAAAGCCGTACTCCATGCGTTTTGGTTATCTCGAGCAAGTTTCGAACTTGTCTATCACTTGTAACATGCATAGGACGGGTGTCTGGAGCCTGCATCATTTCTGCTGGTAATGAGTAGGTTATCTCCATAGATTAGGCGCTCATGTCCAGGTTATAATCTTCTTGAGCCATTGCAAGAAGTTCAGCTTGTGTCGAACCTTCTCCCAAAAAAATGATTCTCGCTCCTTTGACATTATCAACCACAAAATCCCAACGGCAATCTTTCAAAAACCATTCTCCATACACTGCATGTAACTGACGCATCATCTACAAAAATTCAAAATAAAACACATTAGTAAACATAGAGAAAATGAAAGTTTACTAAACATTGACGCAGACGACATACCAGTAAGTCGTCTGGAAGACTTACCAGTAAGTCGTCCAAACATGTCATTTTTGCAATTGAATTTTAAATAGGACGACTTACAAGTAAGTCGTCCAGCTTTGTTTGTTAAAAAAAAACCTAGACGACTTACTGGTAAGTCATCTAGGATAAACAGGTTAGTTTTGCATTTGACCGAATTGTGTCAGATATTTGACTTTTCCTGGACGACTTATCAGTAAGTCGTCTCCGGGAAAATAAAATTTTTAATATTTTATTAAAGCTAGACGACTTATTTGTAAGTCTTCTCAGGTTAGTTTGCAATTCGAAAAATAAACTTAAATATTTAACTTTACCCAGACAACTTACTTGAAAGTCGTCCAGGTAGACGACGTACGAGAAAGCCGTCCGAGATAAGTAAGGTTTGACCAGAATCTAGGAAATAAATCTGGACGACTTTGCTTATCCTGGACGACTTTCAAGTAAGTCGTCTTACTTGACGACTTCCGCGTAAGTTGTCTGGGAAAAGTTAAATATTTAAGTTTTATTTTCCAATTGCAAAAGTAACCTGAGACGACTTACAGAGAAGTTGTCCAGCTTTAATAAAATATTGAAATTTTGTTTTCCCGGAGACGACTTACTGGTATGTCGTCCAGGAAAAATCAAATATCTGACACAATTCGGTCAAATGCAAAACTAACCCGTTTATCCTAGACGACTTATCAGTAAGTCGTCTAGGGTATTCTCTAGATTTTTTTTTAACAAACAAAGATGACGACTTACAAGTAAATCGTCCGTTTGACAAGAAGACTTACCCGTAAGTCTTCTACAGCCAGACTACTTACGGGTAAGTCTTCTACACGAACAGATCTAGAAAAAATTCCAATTTCATACCTTAAACTAGTGAGATGACTTCCTTAGCACACAGAGTCTTCTCCAACCACCCAGAATCTCAAACGAAAGTAACCCACCAAGAATAATATGCTTGAATGGCTCTATCAACCATAAAAAAATTTGAATCAAAAGCTTGAGTTTTTTGGATGAATATGGAGGCAAAGTGAAAGAGATGTTGTTTTTAGTTCATATGAATTATATGAACTTGTGGGGTGAATAGGAAAAAAGAAAAATCCAAGAAAAGCATGGTTTAGTTTTATGTTTGACTTAGTTTTGAGTCAATCTTGCAAAAAGCCCTTAAGCTAAACCCTAATCAAGGAAGTATAAACCCAAATAGAATGTATATACTATGGTTTACTATACCCAAACCTTTACTTAGTAAATCTAAACCCTAAGCAATGAACCTATAAACCCAAATACAATCTATAAATTGTCTTCCAATATTAAACACTTGAAAGCACATTTACTTGGTTAACATGTTGCATATCTTATATTTCATATAGTCTAAGTAGTATAGTAAACGAATGTTCCAAATAATGAAATTTGTCCAACACTCGAAAAATGAATTTCATATTACAATCAATCACACAAAATGACAAAGAAGAGACCTATCAAATTTAAAAACATGACATATTATTACATTTTTAAGGAGTAGTATAGAAATATGTCCCAAATAGTATGGTAACCGTACATAGGTAGCTATACTTAAGAATATATACTATACCATTCATTTCACATAATATAGTATAGACAGCGAGTTCATCTTCTTCAATTCTTTTTTTTTAGACAGACTGATACACATTCACTTCGTTCACCATCATTATTCTTCACCACCATATAGAGATCGTCTCCATCTCCTATTTTTTTCTTACACGACGATGCTTTTACCGACTCGCCGTCGTTGTTCTTCACCACTGGATCTGTAAAACAAAAACAGAAACGAAAACAGAGTTTGGAAACAAAGACATGATTGTGAGAATCAATTGATTTAAGAAAAAAAATGAAAGAGTTGTTGTGTGTGCTCACCGTCTACGCTTTCCTCGTTGTATGTTCTCACCCTGGATCTGTAAAAGAAAAACAGAAACAAAAACAGAGTATGAAAACAAAAGCAAGATTGTGAGAATCAATTGATTTAAGAAAAAAAAAATGAAAGAGTTGTTGTGTGTGCTCACCGTCTATGACTTCATCGTTGTCTCTTCTTTAGAACAATTGATTGTTCTTTTGGTGAGAAGAAATTCAATTCAAAAATATATGTGAGTAATGAAAGACCACGTTTTACTTTTTACAGTTACAAATCTTATATATTAAAACATAAGTCACAACCTTGATTCATGTGTGATTTTTTAAAAAATGAACATAATGGACATATTCTTAAAAAATCATGTTACATTTAATCTCTAATCTTATCATTTAAATTTTGGGTCTACCAGAAATTTTTATTGGGCTATCAATAATTGGATTTAAACAATAGATGATCCATTGGATTTAAATATAGTATAAATTAACTAGATATAATTTAATGTTGTAATACTATACTTCCATATGTTAATTATTTAAATATTTGTCAATGTTAACTTTTAAAATTATAAAGATTTTTTTTTTAAATAACAAAAATCATATTATCTAACAATGATTAATCTTTACTACCTTAAACCAATGAAAACAAATTTTAAACTATATAGTTTATTTTAAAAATTAAACAAAAACTAAATGTTATTTACTCGATAATATAAATCTATGAAGCGAAAAGTTTAATTTTTTAAAAACTTTTTAATTTTGTGAAATGTTACAATATATTTGAATATGACAATAAAACAATATTTTATTAATCTTTATATATATAGTTACGATTTTAATAATGAAATAATAATCAGAAAATATATATAGAAGAAGATACAAATACATGTGAAAGTTTGAAACAATCTATTCAATGAAAATAATATACCGTAAACTTATTATGTTTTAAAAATTGATAGACACATATATATTATAATATATACCAATTTAGAATCGAAAACAAAATATTTATATAAAAATAAATGAAAACAAAAATCTGCGCGGTTGTGCGGATCGAGATCTAGTTATTAATTAAATTTTGTTTTTTTTGTGCAGGTTTCACCGGTTGTATACAAGGTTATAATGGCATTATTATAAAAAAGACACAATACATATTTGCAAGATAGGTCTTTTTATCATACAATGAATTATAATTTGTTCAAAGGTTATACAGCATAATTCACCATTATTGTATCTGCTTAATACTCTACTATTAAAGAGTTTTTATTTGATATTGAAAAGTAATATCTGAAGTAACTGGGAAATGAGTTGGTTCGACATATTTGGGAGGGGAGGGGCCACCAACTTCTTAATTAAGATTGGATTTCCATTGCAAACAGCGAAAGAAAAACAGAGATACTATTAATCGAAATTTTAATGAAACACCTCCATTGGTAGAATTTTTTTTTTTTTTTTTGAAACACCTCCATTGGTTGAATTATAATGGGTGTCTCACCAATAAAAAATGATTTGAAAGAAGCAAAAATAGAAGAATGAAAGTTTCTCATGAGATTATTTTATTTGAGAATTTTCAAGAACCTCATGAAAACTCCTAGACTATGCAATTTATTGCAAATTGCAGGAAATTCAGGTTTCAAGTCCCGAAAATAGCGGTTTATTAAACAATTATGCAGACTACAGAGGAAAGACTTGCAAGGGATCTTCAACATGTTGTAAGTAAATCTGGTCAGGCGTGGATCTTCATAGGACGGCTCAGGTGATGCAGTTAGGCGTAGGTCTTCATAAGGCAGGTAGTATTGTCGGTTGTCGAATCGTCTATGTAATCTTTCCTATATCATAATTGTAAGATCGTAATAAATCAGCGTTAAAAATAATAATAATATATCTTTCCTTTGTTGGTTTGTTTCTTATTTTTAGATAAACATTAATTCAAGAATTGAAATTATTACTATTATTTTTACATGAGATACTCTAAAAATTCAGTCTTCTCGCTTTTACTTTTATATCGTCATGACAGACTGATCATAACCACAAAACTTTATTCCATTTGTTTAATTAGATGTCTTCGGTTCTATGATCTATCTCATCTTCTATTAATTTTAAATAGGCTTCTCCAATATTGTAAAACTGAACCGCACCAAACGAAACCAAACCGAAATAGACAATATGGTGTGGTTTTGGTATATACCATATGAACCGAATGGATATGATTTTATAAAACCCATACGATTTGGATATGGTTTGGTTTATAACCGATTAAACCGATTAAACCGAATAAACCAAACAAAACCGATCAAAAATAGAAACATGTAAATATGTACATATTTTATAACGTCACATGAAACTCTATTTGTTATATAAGTTATTATTTTGTTAATAATTATTACCATATTTTTTATAATAATAAAGAATCCTAATTTGAAAAACACTTAAAATATAATTAAATAACAATTCATCGCAACTGAGGCTTCTTATTTTCTTAGTCTTCTTCTTTTAATCAATTTGCTTTCTTTTAGCGTTGATTAAATTGAAGTGAAGGTTATAAATTTGATAGGTAATAACTAGAAAAAATTCTTCACAACTTTTTTTTTATTTATAAACGAACAGAGTTTCACTCGAAGAAGCATGACTTTGATGAACACCAAATATGGAAGAGTGGAAAAACTTTTCTTTTGTTTTATATTTTTATTTTCAAAATTTCGAGCTTTGATTTTAATTCTAGATTTGATTATTTCATCTGAAGGTATAAGCATTTTTAGTTTTTTTTGTTCTTTTCTTTGAAAATAAAATATTTTTTTAATAAATGATTGTGATGACAATATGACTCTAAAATTTATATAATATGATCCCAAACTAAATAATTATGTTTTAGTATAAAACCGAATAAACCAAAAATCGACGGTATATAAACCGAACCGAACCGAAGTAAATATGGATTTAGAGTGGTAGTTATATTTTACTAACCGAAATACCGAAAAACCGAAAAAATCGAACCGAAACCGAACCGATATCCGGATTGAACACCCCTAATTTTAAACATAAAATCTGTTATGTCGACTAAACTTCTAGAAAATGAATACTTATAATTTTCTTTGATGGCTTATATTTAATCATTATCTTGTGTAGAAATAATCATTTTCTAGGTTAGGATGTACAAATTATAGGTTTAATGATCATATCTTATCAAGAAATTTATAAGTCCTATAAATTATTTTATGGGGGTAGTAAATAGGGATGTTAAGTTTATAGTGTTGTCACTAGCCAAGGATGTAGATCTCCATGTAAATTGTTTCCGTTCTCGAATCTCTTGGAGCTATTGAACTTTTAAATCTGAAAGTCCTTTTGAACTTTACTACGATAATATAGTGTTTTCGCCTTTTCGGAACAAAATTAACAATTAGCATTAAGCATAATGTTAATTTGCCTTCTGAGAATAATAGAAAGTTGAAATATCTCCAAGACATTGAGGTTAGAGCCTGATTTTTTGGAGGTTCTTAGGGTGGAGTTATTAGCGGAATATAACAACCCGTCTCTTAACTTTTAACTAAAAAAGCTAAGAACCGGTTCTTAAATAAGAGTTTTAATAGCCGGTTCTTAACTTTTTTAGTTAAAAGTTAAGAGACGGGTTATATTCCGTTATGAACCCCACTCTAAAAACCCCCAATAATCATGATAAGAGACGGGTTATATTCCGCTAATAACTCCACTCTAAGAGACGGGTTCTTATATTCTGCTAAGAACCTCATCATAAGAACTCCCAATAATCATGCTCTAAGTCCGCAAACAGTTATGATTATGAGACACAAAAAGAGTACTGTTTTCATAGTCATAGCTTAATCACAAGTTCACAACCCATCATAATAACAACAATCTGTTTATTTATTTTACAACAGAGGATGAATCATCATCACGCTACCGGAAACTGAACAGTACAAACATTTAAATTTAAGCAAAAACAAAGAGGCGCAAAATTACCAAAAACTTAGACAACAAGAACACTGCCTTATATGTATACAACAAGCACGAAGAGAACAAAAAGTTCATAACGCCGGCGCAAATATCTTTAACCCCAAGAAGAGGACCAATCAGCGACCAGTAGGGTGCACGCGTCCTCCGTTATCGTTGCCGGTAGGCTCAGAGCTCCGGCTACTACCAGAACCGGAGGGGGTGAAGGCAGAGATAATGGCTTTCACGACCATGGTTTTTACCAGCTTTCTCTCAACGGGAATCACACTCGCTGTTTCTTTCTTCACCTTCCGGTCAACCGAAGAACTGGAACCTTCTCCTCTGGAACTCATCTTTAGCCTATTTATTTTTATTTACGTGTATATAAGTTTGTATGTGTCTGTGTTTGTTGCTGTTGAAATTGTTAATTCCGTGCAAAACGTAGGTTAGGTAGAGTTTATATAGAAAACTAAAGAGAAAAGGTGCCCTTAAGCGAGAATTAAACTTGTGCTCTAAGTTGCTCACGTCCATGACCATACCCATGTATAGCCACTTGTAACGAAGAAATTTACATTTCCTACTAAAAATTTAAGAAACACTAATAAAACAAAATATTACAATAATATGAAATTTCCATGCACCGTGGTTTTTTTTTTTTTTATCAAATAACTAGTAAATGTATTTATTAGACATGACGAAGAGGCATCAGGATTGGGAACTAATTAAGGGTTTCCCATTAATATTTAGTTCATGGAACAGGGAGTTCAACACCAGAGCCGGGTATGATATTTTCGGAGTTCTATTTGGAACAAATGTTTTATTACTATGCATAAATTTTACAAGTTTACATAGTTTCATAGTATAAAATTTATTCAAATCTCAATCATACTAATATAAAATCCATCAAGATTTTATAAAACATTTTTGTAAACTAGAAATTTTTATCTACTTTTTTCAAAATTTAATATTTTTAAGTTATTATATCACTACAAGAAAACAGCGGTATTCCGACGGACATTCCGACGGAAAATGAAATCCTCGGAATTTCCCGAGGAATTTTGGGTTTCCTCGGAATTTCCTCGGAATATACCGACGGAATTCCGAGGAAACATCAATCCGTCGGAATATTCCGAGGAAATTCCGACGAACTAGTGATCGATCGATGCGTTTTTGGACATATACCCATCGATCGATCACATTGGTACGCTTTGGTCCATCTTAGCGATCGATCGATGCGTTTTTGGACATAAATCCATCGATCGATCCGTTTATAAAAAACATTCGAGATTTTGAAACCCCAGACACTAGTTCCTCGGAATTTCCTCGGAATATTCCGAGGAAATTCCGAGGAACGCTTGATATCCTCGATCGATCGATGGGATAATCTCATCGATCGATCACATTGTTACGCTTTGGTCCATCTTAGTGATCGATCGATGCGTTTTTGGACATATATCCATCGATCGATCCGTTTAAAAAAAACATTCGAGATTTTGAAACCCCAAACACTAGTTCCTCGGAATTTCCTCGGAATATTCCGAGGAAATTCCGATGAACACTTGATATCCTCGATCGATCGATGGGATAATCTCATCGATCGATCACATTGTTACGCTTTGGTCCATCTTAGTGATCGATCGATGTGTTTTTGGACATATATCCATCGATCGATCCGTTTAAAAAAAATTGACGTTTTGAAACCCCAAACACTAGTTCCTCGGAATTTCCTCGGAATATTTCGACGGAATTCCGAGGAAGAAAAGGGTTTCCTCGGAATTCCCTCGGAATATTCCGAGGAAATAGGGTTTTTAAACCGAAAACAACGTTTTGCGGTTTGAATAACACCTATATAACCCTTATTAAGTGTCTTACGTTCATTATGAAGTCAAAAATTTGTTCCTTACCCTATAATAAACACTTTTCCGATTGTATGAACGAAATCCCCACAACATAAGAGAAACACTTATACACTTTAATGAACGGTAAAGGGAATACTTACAATTCGTTTTGAAATTTGTTATTTCATGGTTTATGCTCATCTATATAAAGAATCCTCAATGGTATGCATTACAATTGTATAAGAAATGAAATACGGCAAAAAAAATTGATGTTTTGAAACCCCAAACACTAGTTCCTCGGTATTTCCTCAGAATATTCCGAGGAAATTCCGAGGAAAAATATAAATTAATAGAAATACATGCACATGATATTCTTTTTCCTCGAATTAATGAAAATATTCCGAGGAAATTCCAACGGATATTTAAGTGGCCGTCGGAATTTCCTCGGAATATTTTCATTTAACCGGGCAAACAAGCCGCCAAATATTTCGCGAAAATTGAAATTGAAAATACTGAGGGAATTCCGACGGAAAATATCCGTCGGACCCAAGGTTTTATAAACTCGAAACGCATCTTCTTCCCCATTTCTCTCTTCTTCCTCTCCGGCGATCTCTCTCTCCTTCCGGCGATCTCTCTCTCCTTCCGGCGTTCTCCACCTTCTCTCGCGACGATCTCTCCGGCAAATCCTTTCCATTCCCTTACAAATCATGTAAGGACCCTATCCCACTCTCTTAGATCCTATTTGTTAGGTTTTTAAGTAGATTTGATGATTTTAGAAGGTTTTTGATAGATTTTTGTTAGGGTGATTGGGTAGGATTGTGATTTGTTGTGTAATAGGTTTAGAATTGTGATTTGGTTGTGTTAAATTGATTTAGAACTTTTTTTATAAATTGTTCATTATTTTTGTATTTACAAAACGTTTTTTCTATATAAATTCGATTTTACAAAATGTTTTTTGTATATAAATTTGATTTTTGGATTTATAAAAGATGATTTCATATTTATAAAAATTTTATATTTATTAAAACTAATTTTGTATTTATAAAACATTTTTTTGATTTATAAACACTATTTTTTTATTTTTGTATTTATAAAAACTATTTTTAAATATACAAACCGTTCTTTGTATATAAATTCGATTTTTGGATTTATAAAAGATGATTTCATATTTTAAAATTAATTTTGTATTTATAAAATATTTTTTTTTTGATTTATAAACACTATTTTATTATTTTTTGTATTTATAAAAACTATTTTGTATTTATAAAAAGATGATTTCATATCTATAAAAATATTTATATTTATAAAACTAATTTTGTATTTATAAAACATTTTTTGATTTATAAACACTATTTTTTAATTTTTTGTATTTATAAAAACTATTTTGTATTTATAAAAAGATGATTTCATATTTATTAAAACTAATTTTGTATTTATAAAAGATTTTTTTTATTTATAAAAACTATTTTATTATTTTTTGTATTTTAAATATGTTTTCTATTTCAATTTTAATTTTATATTTTCGAATTTCAATTTAAAAAAAATAAATTTATAATTTTTTTTTAATTTTGGAAATATTCCGAGGAAGTTTATCCCTCGGAATATTCCGACGACATCTTCCTCAGAATATTCCGAGGAATTTCTGACGAACTTGTGGTCCTCGGAAATTCCGAGGAAATAGGGTTTCCTCGGAATTCCGTCGGAAATTTCCGAGGGATTTCCGAGGAAAAATGAATTTCCAAGGAGTTATTTCTGAGGACTTTTTTCGTCGGTATGTCGTCGGAATAGCGTTATTCCGACGACTTACCGACGATTTTTTCCCTCAGTATGCCGCTGTTTTCTTGTAGTGTATATATCCAAATCATAGATACATAATACATATATAATTGGTTTTTTGAAAAATGGGGTCCCCAAAAGTTGGAGACCCATTGAAATGTTTCAAAAGAATATGCACAAGTCCGGCTATGTTCAACACTAAAAGTATACATATATAATATATGACTTGAAATGAAAATATATGTATGAACTGGCAGTCTTGCACGGATCACATATACTTTGTGTTTTATATAAATATTTCATCCATATATACGTGTTCGTGCTGATGACGTTAATCTATGATTTAAACCCAAAAAGATTTAATTCAAAATGTATTTCATGGTTAACTTAGGAAAACTAGATTCTTACTAATTTTTTACCTTTTATTTTTCTACTAAAAATGGATTTTTATTGATATAGTTATTTGAATCTCAATCTTTTTCACGATGACCACAATATAAATAGATTCTTAATTAGAATCTTATAAACAGAGGTACTGAACCTTATTGAAATTGGTCGGAAGTGCATATGTGTGAAACCGATTTTTCGTCAAAGAGCACGTGTGAAACCATAGCTTAGTTGACTTCGCTTGTACGTGATCTTGTGTCAATCGAGCCAGGATGACTAAAATCATTGGCTTTTGTATATTTGTGTTATTTTTGCTTTTTCCTAAAAAAGTTTCTGTCCACTATAATATAGGGAAATTGGGCTTCATGATAAGGAAAAAAAAGCCTAATTTACCAAATAACCAATTTTCTTAACTTTTCTACACACACCGTCGTCTATATATAATAATACAGTATTGTCCCTTCTTACAACCGGCTTAACCTGCAGAAAAAAAATTTAAAAAAATTAATTATTATGTGTAAAAGTAAATCGTGGCTTAATTGTTTTCACATCTTCACTTTTTACTTCTCTTGGTAACTTCATTGAAGTTGAATGGTCTCCGACACCGAGTTGCTCCACATCGTCACCTCCGTCAGGTTCATCTATTTTTTTCGTTATTCCTTGGTTGCAAACCCGCGCTCAACTACTCTTCTGGAATTGTCGGACACACGACGTAATTATAGTTACAGCCGCGAATAGTGCGAACCCGTACCCAATCCAATTCTAACAATTGATTCTTCTCAGATCTCTTCAATTCCGGTACGTTCTCAGGTTTTAACCTTCGATTATCTTCATCTCCTGTTATTTTATTTCATATTTGCGCTATACTCAGAACTAGGGTACTCTTTTATTAAATCTACAGTCTCGTTGCCGTTGCCACATGTCGTATTTGCTTTTCTGGACCGAAGTTCCCCAATTGATTTAGGGGCTGGGTGATTTGGGATCGAAGTTTCCCCAGTTGTTCTTAGTCTTTGTTAAATTTGAATTTTGTTTTTCTAGCGGATATACATAGTACATGGTGTAGTTATATAGTTTATTGTATGGAATAGCATATGCGATAGATAGGTTTGTCTATGTTGACGTAGTATGAGATCTTTCATTCCTATTCTATTTGGAATGGTATAGGTTAGTTTGCATGTGAACATAGTACGAGATCATTCATTACTATTCTATTCGACATGGTCTGTAAACTTATTTTATTTGAGATGAAATTGAGTGATTGCTACTCCATTATTTTGTATTCCATTCAATTTATTTGCACTATAAAAATTCATATCTATATAAACAGATTTGTGTACTCTGTCCTAACCGTGTTTACCTCTTACCTTCATCCTTCAGATCTGGCATGGACGATTTAAATAGGATAATGAAAACAAAAAGAGAAAGAAACAAGATAATGTTGTCAACGTAGACAACCAAATTAATATTTCCTGTTTGAAGTTGCATTATATTTCCTATTTGTATTACATAATAAAATTAATAAACAAACAAATTTCGTATGGAATAGTAAAAAAATCATTACTCTGAATTTGAGCCTTACAAAAATACGTTCATGACAAATAAATTGTGTGGTCTGTTACATAACGCGTAATGTGTAATAGTCTAACAATACTAAAAGGCTAACATATTCAATAAGGAGGTATGTCAAAAAATCAACCAATAATGAAATTCTTTTTTGCCATGTCATTATATCTATGTATAATAAAACGGGCTAACCATGTTGGACTGTCAACAATTTCGTAATGGCCCATTGTTGACACCTAGGGTACTATCAAAGTCGAACATATCGACTCTTCCACTTCGTCTTCTTTGTTCCCATTCTCTGAAAATCAACATTATCACATCAATCCTTGATCAATTAATTGTTTTCTTTACTCTTTTTTTTATGAATTCGTTTCACCTCCCTTTGTTTCTTTTTTTTTCTGTATAAATCCAACCAAAATCCAAAACAGTCACTGAAGAAGTTGAAGCTGTGGCAATGAAATCCAACGGGAAGTCTCTTGTCTCCACAATAAAGTATCCAGACGAATGGGAACTGCGGTTCCGGTTAATCCATTTCGTTGGAGCTGTTTGGTAGATGTGTGGTTGCAGAGTTGCAGAAACGGGGCAAAGTTTATTCTGAGTATCTCGAGGCTTTCTCTTTCACATAATCTTCCTTTCCTTTTTCAAACTATATTTATATCGCTATAATTGATAAGATAAGCGTTTAATAATGTACAAAATGTGATTATTATTTTATAAGTTGCAGACATAGATTCTGTATAATTTGTGTATTTCATTTGTACAACTGAGATAAATAGATTTCAGTATTGAAGTTGTGATTTTGTTTTGCTGTGCCAGACCAATATGTTGTAAAATGTATACTGGGATTGATTTGCTTTTAATTTGAGTTGTTAGATGTCAGCACGAGGAGGAAAAATCAGTAGACTATGTTTTTATCTCCTCTCAAGAAGGATACGCAGATCAAGCAGTTGAGAAGAGAATTGGCTCAGTTGCTCGAGTCTGGGCACACCCAGACTGCTCTGATCCGGGTAAGCAATCAAAAATCGGATCTTTTCATTCATCCTTCATTGTAGAGTGATTATGCTTATGAATGATTGTTTTTTCTGTCTCAGGTGGAGCATGTAGTGAGAGAAGAGAAGACAGTGGCTGCTTATGAGCTCGTTGGTATATACTGTGAGCTTATCATTGTTCGTTTGGGTGTCATTGACTCACACAAGTAAGTTCAAATATCCTAACTTTTGTACATTTTTGTTTCTTAATGTGTAATGTGTTGTTGATCATTATTTGTTGGTGTGGTCTTTGCATCCAGGACGTGGCCTAATGATCTTAAGGAAGCTGTTGCGAGTGTCCTATACGCTTCCAAAATGTTATCAGATGTCGCGGAGTTAGCTGATGTCGTTAAGTATTTCTCTGCTAAGTATGACAAATATTTTGTTTCAGCTGCTGTTGGGTTGCAATCAGATTTTGGTGTGAGCCGCTTGGTGAGTTTTGGTTGCTTGTGTTGTTGTTTTCCTTTCTCTGATGTTCGTAGGAGAGAGGCATCATTCTTGATGATGGTGATGATGATTCTTTCTCTCTCTATGTATGCTTAGTTGGTGGATAAACTGTCGGTTAAAGCTCCTGATGGTCCAACAAAGAACAAAATTTTGAAAGAGATTGCTACTTAGCATAATGTAACATGGGAACTAGAATCTTTGGTTGAGCCAGATCCAAAGGAGACTGTATTGATGGTCAGTAACTACATCTTCATTTCATAGCCTAAGCTTCACCAGCCTGTTTCTTTAGTATAAGTTTCCTCAATGGCATTTTCAATTTCTTTGAGCAGAGTTGAGCAAGTTCCTCTCAGTCCGTGGGTGGAATAAACTCATGTTCTTCAAGAATCCAAACAATCAACCTCCAGAGTTTCAAGCTCCATCTACTGCTAACGTGGAGCAGAACTTATATGAAACTGGTGGAATATCTTCCAGCCGCACTGCTTCTGCTGATCACTATCGTAAAGATCCAAGACCTTCTGGTTAGTTTTATTCATAAAAAAAACTTTTTGTTTAATGTTTGTTCTGTATGTGTTGAAGCATTAGATGTAACAAATCGTTTCTTCTTTTATACAGGAGATAAGAATGGTGGCAGAGAACACATACCTCATCCAGGTTATGTGGATTCATCTCCATACGAAACAGAATTTTCTGATGCTACGACTGCTGCACATGCAGCTGCTGAATCTGCTGAAGCTGAATCTGCTGAAAGAGCGAGTTTTGCTGCACGTGCAGCTGCTGAGCTTTCAAGTAAAGAAAGGATGAGGATGACGATGCAGAGTTCCACAGAGTCGCCGAACTCATCCTCTTATGATAATATAAGAAACGAACCTTCACATAGACATAGTAGCTCAAATGTGCAAAGCGGAGGTTTTGTTAAAGAAGAAATGCCAAGAAGCAGTTACAGGGAAGAAGAAGATCACTACTACTAGGGCAGAGCTTTCTAAGAAAAATGTTGATGAACAATCAGAAAATGCTTCATGGAAGAGAGGTCATTCTCGAGATAAATCATTGGAGATGAGGCAGAGTGATTCCTTTGCTAAAGTAGGCAGAGCGAAGCAGCAACCAATTAAAGATGATGTCAACGATAACTGTTCAGAAGATGTTCAGCTCAAGAAACAGTCAAGCTTGGCTTCATCGAGTTCACACACAAGCTATGCATCATCTTTGAGGATAAATGATTCCAGAGCACTGTTGAAGATACATAGAGAAAGTGTCACGGTCATGATGTTGCTCCACTCATGGTCACGGCTGATAAAAGTATATTATCAGTTTTGTTTTATGATGCCTTAGTATCTCAGTTAATTTTTTAAAAATAAAAATTAAGTCTATAAATATAAAGGATATACTCCTTTTAGTATTAGTAGATTATTTCTGGATTGGGTTTGAATTTATGAACCTTTATAAATATTTTATAAATGATTTTAAATATTTTTAAATGATTTATAATGTCAGTTTCAGTTTTTCAGAAATTTAAAGTATTTATGAAAATAGTTATCTCTTAAAGATAAATTTAAATAATGATATCAAATTTGGGGTAAAAGCTAAAATTAAAATTCTCTCAGAAATCATAACATACATTTGTTTCTCCAAAAATTCTAAGAAATGATGTTCATGTCTAATTGCAGCTTCTACTGTTTATTCTTTCTATATATTTAAATTAACTTTTTCAAAAGAAATTTTGGTTCATACATTATTATGCGTTGTATTTAATTAGAAAACAGTTTATCCATAATTGTGTTTCAATTTACAGAAGTCCAACGCCAAATAAAACTTATTTACTATAATGTTATCAAAATTATATTAGAACAAAATTACAAAAACAACATCTACACATTCTAAGAAAAGTTTTTTTTTTGTTTACCCCAGAGTGCGTAGGTTCACCAGCTAATTATAGCATGTCATATCATATTTTATTTTTTTTAGAAAAAGCAAAATATCAAAAATTTGCTAAGTTATATTGTGTTTTTAAAATAAAAAATTAAAAAATAAATTAAAAAAATAGTACTAGCTGCAAAAAATGAGTTTTTTAAAAACATTATTAACGCTGTCAATAAAATTACACTAAACCCTAAAGTCTAACCATTAAACCCTAAACCCTTGGGTAAATCCTAAACTCTAAATCATAAACATTAAACAATATCTTAAACACTAAATCCTAAACGCCGTCAGCAAAACTCTAAATCTTAGCCCTAAACCCTAGGGTTTAGGATTTACCCTATAGTTTAGGATTTACCCTATAGTTTAGGGTTTACCCAAAGGTTTAGAGTTTACCCAAGGATTTAGTGTTTACCAAAGGATTTAGGATTTACCCAAGAGTTAAGATTTACCCAAGAATTTAAGGTTTAGTTTTTAGGATTTAATGTTTAGGATTTAGGGTTTATTGTTTTGATGACGGCGTTAACAATGTTAAAAAAAATTTGTACTATTTTTTATTTATTTTTACTTTTTTTTTTAATTTTAAAAACATAATATAATTTGGTAAATTCTTATTATTTTGTTTCCTTTTTTCAACTACTGAATATGAGCTCGCAGACTTTTATTGGTCGGTGAATAAATAATTTTTCTAGGAAATATCAAAGTACGGATCAATAATTTTTCTATATTTAAATTATTGGTCACTAATAATAGTATTATTACGTCACTTCCAATTAATATTAATATTATTTTATAATTCAATAGTTTTACTATTTAATAATTCGTAGACAAATTTTAAACGGTTTCAGTTCTAAAACAGTGATCAATCATCTATTTTATAAAATTTACGTAAAACAATAATAATAAATGAAGGTGCATTATTGAACAAATATTTTTGTTCTGATGTGTTTACTTACATGAAATTTTGATCCCTAAAATGTTTCAAATCTTATACAGAAGTAAATTTTGCCAAACATAATAAAAAAAAAGTAATTCAAACTATCTTTCTAATTTTACTGTGATAGTCAGGTTACTATTTTTCATTTCATATAATAGAAACTTATTTGAGTTTAATATAAATAAAATTTGAAAACGATAAATAAAATTTTAAAACTAAATTTCCTCATTTATACAAAAGATTTACCTTGAAAGTAAAAATAGTAAGTTGCAATTGATCAAATAAATACAATTAATCTAAAATTAAGATGATAATTTACATGTGATAAAATATAAAAAAAAATAAAAGTATATTATCCGCGCATAGCGCGAAAAAACGATCTAGTATATATTAATTTTCTTGGACGTTAAACTGTTTTTATTCAGACTTCAAGAAAAAATAAATGAACTGGCAAAGGGTAGGTCAGGCGCAGTTGACCTTCTTTACCAAGAGTCAATGATACCTAAGACGACACAACATACATGCATGAATGTTTCTCAAACTAATTTCGTACTTCTTAATTCAACTTATAATAGAATATATGTTATTAATTTAGTTACTCCGGGCTTTTATTCATTGAATTTTTACTCTGTGAGAAAAATACATTCATAATGTGTCATTAAAATGATATAATTAATGTTCTAAAACGCGGCTGCGGACACTGTATACGTCCCGGAAAAGCGGTCGGCGGGATGACACCGCCGCGATTTGAACATAATCGGCCCAAAAATCGGAAAACGTAAAAAAAAATGCTCAGTATTCGACTAAAATCTAGTGTGATGTGTTGGAACTTAGAGACCTTGTTCCTCTTTCTCGTGTTCAAGTGTAAAAGATAAAAGAAAGTGTAAAAACATGCCGTAGAAATGTTCTAAATATGTTCTAAAAACATGCCGTAGAAATGTTCTAAAAATGGTTGTCGGCGAGGATTAGGGTTGCAGATTTTGAGTTGGAGAAGATGAAAGAGTGAAATGTCTATTTTACCCCTCATTTAACCTTATATCGAGAAAAATATAACAAAAGCATAAGTTATTCTTCGAACCCATGACCTCTAGGTTCCGATAAAAAGCTTTGAACCCCCACACCTCACGATATATATTGACATACGACGACCATTATAAGTTAATATTTGTAAAGTTAGGCGCCGATTAATCCTCGCCTTCTCCCCGTTTAATTGATTCGGTGTTAGGCCTGGGTCAGCCGCACACGTTGACAAACAAAAATGACCTATATGGATATATTTAGAGGAAATTCTATTCTAGGAATGGAGTTATATTAGGAAAGCTCTATTTTAGGAAATTTTTATGTTAGGAAAGTTTCTATTTAGAGAAAGTTACTATTTTAGGAAAGTTTCCATTTTTGGGAATTTTATTTCTTGAGACTCTGAGCTTAAGCCGTTGATTCTCGTGTTGCAGCTAACCTCATTTGACTATCTTCTTTGATCATTCCAGCCAGTGACTAAGGTGATGGCTATTCCGTTAAATCTCGTACTAGTGTAGAACTCTTCCTATGATAGTTTAGATTTTGAAGCATGACCCGTCTCTTTGAATCGAGTATGTCTGAGTCTTGTTTGGTAGTTAGTTGATTCATTGTTAACCGGAATTAGGAGTCTAGAGGATTCAACTGTTGTTTGGATTGTTTGATGTTAAGTGATGATGTACACATATATATATAGTTATATAGTAGGGACTATGTGATGAGTGCGGGGGTCCAGAGAGATCTAGGCTAGCGACGCATATGAGTACGGGGGCCAGAGATATCTGAGCTAGAGACGTATAGAGTGCAGGGGCACAGAGACATCTGAGCTAGCAACGCGTATTGGATGAGTACGGGGGCTAGAGACGTATGAGTTAGCGACGTATATTATGTGGTGCGGGATGCAGAGAAATTTGCATATCGACGCATAGTGGTGGAGTGCGGGGGTCCAGATATGTCAGGACTAGCAATGCATATTATATTATCGTATATCCGTATGAGAAAATTGTGGGTTGTGTGGTATAGCTTGTTAGAAAATGCGGGCGAACTGCCGCTTACCGGATAAACACTCTACGGACCCTCACCGTGGCGGATTGGACCGGTGCGGTGACATTATGCGGCCATCCACGTATGGACTGCGTAGACCGTGGTTTAAGAAACACGGCCGCGTTATACCTTTTGTTTGTATGGGGCGTATGAGGTTTAGAAATTAAAAATCTCAAGTTTATCCAGTTTTTATAACTATAAAGATCTAAAACTGGATTTTGAGTTATAAAACTATCGAATCTAGGTCTAATCTACAGGAAAATAAGATAAATCGACAAAAATGGTGGAGAAAAAAAAATCAGAGGCGGCTGCTATATTTCAGATGAAAAAGGAAGAAGCTGAGGACAGAACCGTAATTTTATTTCATTAAACCTAAGACGAAAACGTCATTAAATTGAACATAATAGAAATTCGAATCTGGCTGGGGGCGGTACACTACACATGGAGATGGTAAAGACCGCTAGACCAAATTACCTTTACTGTTTTTTGGTGTTTATGGAGTTATATAGACGATTCATACATTTATTTTATTTTATCCACATTAATTTGATATATCACAAATATAAGTATTATTAATATTAATTTATTAAAACTAGGTCCCGAGTACTCCCCAATTTTTATCCGATTTTTCAGTAACTCGCTAGGTCCGGGTCAGCCGCACGCGTTACGCGTATCGAGTTTCAGAACAGGGGGTCTAGCTATGTACCATCAGCGCATTGTTTGTTTTGTGGGATGTGCTAGGCATCGTGTTTTTCATGTTAGAGCTAAACTTCCATAGTGAGAGTTCTATTTACTTAGTCAGTGGTTTGCGTGTCTAACAATATATACCTCACTGAGTGAATCTCCTGTTACTCACCATTCTTTCTTCCCCTTTCACGTGAGACTGACGGACACGAGTGATTGCTATCGGATTTGTGCTTTTCGGCGTTTTATTTCTTTCTTTTTTAGACTTCTGGTTTTTATCCTTTTATCGATATTTTTAAAATTTATTGCATTTATGGTTATTTATTGGATTTACGACTTTGGAGTTTACTTTTGAGGAGTAATAAATGGAGATTTCAGGATTATTATTTTTATTATTTATTTTATAAAATACGGGTGTTAAAATATGGTATCATAGCGGGGTTCCGTCCCGGCTCTGAGCCGGGATGGCAATTTATGGGACTCGGGTTTCATCGATTTTTAAAGTTTTCGGGATTGGGGGTTTTTGGAAGAAAAAAAAATGATGCCATTTTGTCCAATATCATTCGGTTAGTTGTTAGCATTTCTCATTTTTGTTTTCTTTTGCAGGAGATGACCAAGTTTTTGTTCAATTCCTTTATTTTTCATATTGTGTTCTTCTTCCTTTCGTAGCCGTTGAATATTTTCCGGGTTCCATTTTGAATTTGGGGACGAATTCCTTGTTACTGGGGAAGAATTGTAACGACCCTGATTTTTCTCCTTTTGGCCTTTATTAAAAATGAAAGCCTAATTCTACATCCCTTCTTTTCTCCTATATAAGAAACTCAATCTCTTCTATTTATTCTCATCAAGTCAAAGCATTTCGTTATGTGTGACGAGTTGTTGTTGAATTATCCGACGATCAATCACCAGTGAAATTTTTCCGGTGAAGTTTTCGGGCGAGCTTCCGGCAGGTTTTTCTGGTAATTTTGTCACCTCCTATTTCTAGCTATAGGAATATATTTAGGGAACATTCCTATTCTAGGAATGGAGTTATATTAGGGAAGTTCTATTTTAGGAAAGTTTTATTTTAGGAAAGTTTCTATTTAGGGAAAGTTACTATTTTAAGAAAGTTTCCATTTATGGGAATTTTATTTCCTGAGACTCTGAGCCTAAGCTGTTGATTCTCGTGTTGCAGCTGACCTCAGTTGACCATCTTCTGTTGATCATTCCAGCCAGTTGCTAAGGTGAGGGCTATTCCGTTAAATCCCGTACTAGTGTAAAAATCTTTCTATGATAGTTTAGATTTCGAAGCATGACCCGTCTCTTTGAATTGAGTCTGTCTGAGTCTTGTTTGGTAGTTAGTTTATTCATTGTTAACTGGAATTAAGAGTATAGATGATTCAACTGTTGTTTAGATTGTTTGATGGTAAGTGATGATGTACATATATATAGTTATATAGTAGGGACTATGTGATGAGTGCGGGGGTCCAGAGAGATCTGGGCTAGCGACGCATATGAGTACGGGGGCCCAGAGAATTCCGAGCTTGCGACGTATAGAGTGCGGGGGCACAGAGACATCTGAGCTAGCAACGCATATTGGATGAGTACGGGGGCTAGAGACGTATGAGCTAGCGTTGTATATTGTGTGGTGCGGGGTGCAGAGACGTTTGCATATCGACGCATTGTGGTGAAGTGCGAGGGTCCAGAGATGTCTGGACTGGCAACACATATTATATTATCGTATATCCGTATGAGGAAAATGTGGGGTGTGTGGTCTAGCTATGTACCATGAGTGCATTGTTTGTTTTGTGGGATGTGTTAGGCATCGTGTTTGTTCATGTTAGAGCTAAACTTCCATAGTGGGAGTTCTATTTACTTAGTCAGTGGTTTGCGTGTCTAGCATCACATATCTCACTGGGTGACTCCCTTGTTATTTACCTCTCTTTTCTTCCCTTTTCAGGTGAGTCTGACGGACATGAGTGATTGCTATCGGATTGGTGCTTTTACAGACTTCTTGGTTTTTATCATTTTATCGATATTTTTGAGATTTATTGCATTTGTGGTTATTTATTGGATTACGACTTTGGAGTTTACTTTTGAGGAGTAATAAATGCAGATTTCATAATTATTATTTTTATTATTTATTTTAGAAAATACGGGTGTTACTATTTACGACATCAATTACAATATTGTAACTGAGCTATATATATGTGTGTTAAACAACTAGAAGTGTGACGATGGTTGTGGATCCAGAGTTGAGAGTCCAGGCCATAGTCTTTCAAGTTTCAACCAAGCAGTAGAGTCAATATGGCATATGCATAAATCTTGTCATTTTGATGCACCATATTAGATTCTGTCCTGTCTTTCTGTCGATTTTAAATGATATTGTTTGTAGATGTGAAACTAATCTTGTACGGTTCGTTCTTATCACTTCCGAAGAGACTACCACGAGGACATCACCTTTCATTTTGTATATAAATTTATTTCACCGCTACTTATCTATTTGTCAATTCAAGGCTTACACTAAACAGTTAATAAGCCAACCAATTACTAATTGAACAAATGTTTTCTTGGTTTACTTGTTCAAGTTTTTTTTTTATTTTAACGTGTTGTGGTTTAAAAATGTTATGAACCATTTTTAGCAAAAAAAAATGTTATGAACCATCAGTTAGAAAAAGTGACCCATCCATTGGTTTTGTAGTTTATAGCGTTTGAAGCTTATAAATATTTTCTAACTTCAGTTTGAATGAAAACAATATATAAAGATATGCATCTTAAATGATATATATAAGTAGCATGTTATAGATCTCAAATTAACACGGATACACAAAGAAAGTAGCAAAATTAACAACACACGCATCTATACTTTTCTCAAAGAAGCCAAAGAACACACGAACTATGTTACAAGAGAGACAAACAACATATTAGGGGAAAATACTACTTTAACTGGTTATAGTTTTCGATCCAAATAGTTTCTAAGGTACTCCACAAAACATCACTTGAAGGCTACCGGAGAGTGGACTGCAGCCGCTTGATACGCGCTGGCTCGACTTTCTGGTTGGAGTTGAAAGAAGGTCGAGATGGAAGAAGAGCCTCCAAGATCATTTTCTTCACTAATTTCCTCTCTTTTGGGATAACACTCCCTTGTTTCGGCCCAAACCGTCGTCGCCGCCACTCTCCATCCTCTACCGCCACCGCTTTTTCTACCGAGCTCATCGCACTTTACTTATCTGTGTCTTCTTCTTCTCTCTTGTCGTCTTAGTGAGCACTTACTCTCCCCAATTTATCTGTCCATGAGCCTTATCTTACACGCTAATAATATGTATATTTTAATATGCAAATGTTCTTATTTCGTGAATCTTGTTCTTATTTTTTCCCACGTGGTCTCGTTCATTAATTTAGAGCCAATTATGCTGCAATTAAGGATTTAACTAATTGAGATACTGATTAAAGCCACTTCTTCTTTTCCAAGTTAGGCACGATATGGATTGGCCGCACTCTCCTTTATCTACCTTTTACCTATTATTGGTCGTCTGAATATTTTATGAGACAATTGCATCCTAATAATACATTCAATACCACCACATGAACCATGAGCCCAAATTGAGTATAGGATTCGTTATGAAACAATTTTTATAACAATTTCAGATCAGACTTTATCTGATATCTTCTGATCAAAAGATAATATACTGATGAAAGAAAATAGAAATATTTGTGTTGTTACTTGATACGTTAATTAGTATTATGGGAGAAAAAAAACCTCTATAATATTATTTGAGAAGTCAGTAATCTACTTGCTGCGCTCACGTTAATTCTTACGACGATTATTTACAAAGGTATCCTTAATGAATTAAAAATATTGAATTTAAATACTATTATTTAGTTTCCTTTTAATTTTTTTCAAAACATATATAAAAATAAAATATTCATAAAGTTTAAAAACGAATTTAAAAACGAATATATATATATATATATATATATATATATATTATATATATATATATATATATATATAATATAATTTCATTAAAAAGGAAAGTTAACAAAATAGTAATATTCTGTTTAAAACATATTTTTACATAACAAAAATATAATTTCAAAGTAATAAAAATATTTTGTTTATATCTAAACTTTTTCTTAGATGAAAAAGAATATATTTTGTATAATGTGATCTCATAAAAAAAGTTCGCGAAGATAATCATGATATTAAAAAAAAATAGTAATCCCTTAAAACATACTTTATAAAATACAAAATAAATATATTTTCAAAGTAATAAAAATATATTCTTCATATCTATCTATTTTCTTAGATTATTACATAAAATAATTAAAGAACATAAACCGATATATGTTTAATTGACTAAAAATCGTTTATAATAATTATTATTAAAATTTGTTTTTCATAATCTTTAGCTGACTATTATATCTTACAATTACATCAGAACCACGTATAAATAATATGATTTCACAAAAACAATCACAAATTTAGTACTGATTTTTAGGAGATATTAAAAATGGAACCTACAAAATAATTTTTAATTACAAGAATATTTTGATCAAATAATTACAGAATCTTTTCAGATAGCATATACTATTAATGGGTGTATATATATATATATATATATATATATATATATATATATGGCAAATCTCCAAAATAGCACATTTCTAAGTTTATATCACAAAAATAGCACTCAAAAACTAAAATGACCAAAATAGCACATTTCTAAGTTTATCCTTTGAAAATTTTAATTTTTTTATTTTTCAAAATTTGAAATCTTATCCCCAAAACCTCATTTCTCAACTCTAAACCCTAAACCCTAAACCCTAAACTCTAAACCCTAAACCCTAAACCCTAAACCTTAAACCCTAAACTCTAAACCCTAAACCCTAAACTCTAAACCCCAAACCCTAAATCCTAAACCCCACCCTTTAACTCTAAACCCTAAGTTTGTGACTTTTGATAAAACATTAAGTGCTATTTTTGTGACTTTTGACCTTGAGTGCTAGTTTGGGAACAAAAACTTGATTTAGTGCTATTTTTGTCTTTTTCTCATATATATATATATATTATATTTTAACATTATCGAAAAAAATATTTTTCTTAATATTTAGTTTCTTTTTAATTTTATGTTTGTGAAACTTAATATACACATAATCAAAATACTCAAACAAATCTGAATTCTCATTTTATGATTGTTTAAAATAATTTTCAGTTTAACTTTCATTATATCTAAGGCATACAATAATTTATAATTTATGAAATATTTAATTGTAAATATTGATATTCGTTTATGATCTTACAAAAAAATTTATCTGTTATACCTATTTATGTAATTTCCTACTGATCATCTCTTTATTTCCTAATATTTTTTAAAATCAACATATAATATTGATAAATATTATGAAAATACATGCACATTTAACCGAGAAATAAAAATAATTTGATTTGAATTAATTAGAATAGAAAATAATTATACTTGAGTTTAAATTTGAAAGAATATTTGTAACTTAATATACAAAATTATACATAAATACAACATGAATGACTCAACTAATCCAACTTATATCCAAAATCAAAAAACCTAACTACAGTAAAAAATATAATTTTATAATAATAATCTATTTATTTTTATACATATAAATTATAGGATGACTCGAAACCTATTAATAAATAAAAATAAAATATTAACTAATTGTTACAATATAATTTTATATGTCCATGAGACTTCAGAATATTATCATTATATTCATTTATATAATTTTGAATCAAAACTATAGTTTATTTTATTTAATTCAAAGCATAATATATATGATGTTACATAATCTTACTAAAATATATTTACATATCAAAGAAAATAACCAATCTAAATGCAAATAAGAATTTAATAAAAATTAACTATATTCAAAATAAAATATTATAGTTTAATTCGGAGAAATAGATGCAATCCATGTGATAAACAAATCGACTGTTGACCCAAAACAACCAAACCAACTAAATATAACACATCCAAATCATATGTATAATTAAAATAATATAATATTATTAATATAAATTATACATATAATTATAAATTGATTTAAAACCAAAAATAAAAATATTAATTAATTATAATATATTAACTTTATAAAAATTTATATCCGTGCATGAGCACGGAAGAATCAACCTAGTGAGAGATTATCAGAATGGTCCAACTTAGCTTCTTATTTTTCTTTGGTTGCAACAATTTCGTTTATTATTTAACTAAAAAGTTAAAACAACACATATTTTACAATAGAAAACAGTTTTATAACAACAGTTCATTTAAGGGGAGAGTTCATTTAAGGGGAGAGACGAAAAACAAAAGTGGAATAAACGCATCACTCAGAAGAAAAGATTTAATCTATTAAAACATGAGTATAAATAGTAATTAGCCCTAAATTTTTCTCAATAATTATAAGAGAACGCCACTGAAATTAAAACACAATCGTTTCATATACAATCATTAATAATCCTTTCCTATCATTAATAACCATTTCCTTCGGTGGCCAATCGATTTTGCTAGTCCAATTGTTCGCCAGCCCATCAATTTGCCGGCTTTGTTACAAATAAATTAGTTTAGGTTGGGCTTATTATAACTTTATGGCCCAGATAATATTGACTATTTATAAAATTCAAAACCAAACCAACAAAACATTAACCCATCACGAATGAAACGATTGATCTAAGTTTACGAAAACATGAAATTTGTAATTTATATGAGATTGTGTGTTTTCAGTAACCAATACAGGGATAATCGATTCTTAACATTATTTATATCTTTTTTTTATTTACGAAGACCAACATTGGGTAGCCGATTTAATGGTTTAGGTATTTTATGGTTTTGCAGAATTTTGATATGATTACATTTAATGAGTATAAAATCGAAACTCAACATCTTTCAAAATACCATTCGTATGCAATATCAATTAGCTGGAGAATATCATAACTAAATATTCCTTTTTGAAAAACAAAACAATATGAAGATGTTGTTTCCTTATTCTACGCAGTCGCACGTATCAATTAATGATATTAATTAACTACCGAGATCATTATATTCTGTGCTTAAAACTTGCAAAACATGTTTTCCTTATCTTTAATAAGGTATATTCTGTTTTTAATAAAGTATATAGGAAAAAGGGAATGGATCTGTAATAATTTTAAAACATATATTTGGTTTGATTTTGCGAGTAAATCATGACTAACCAAATCATTTTTTAGTTACTCGAATTTAACCTTTCCAATCCCAAGTATATATATCTCTTATATGTATTGTCAAACGCATCACAAAAAAAAATATCCACAGTTTTTACTCCTCTCACAAAATGTCATGTGCATATATAAAAAATATATGTAATATTATAAATATTATACATATATAGTATTAAATACATGGTTTATAATATATAATTTATATTGAAAAATTACATCCGCGCGGATCAAAGACTAGTAATTAGTTAAAATGGATGGAATATAAAATACTTAACAAATCATTTTAGCCGATAAGGTTACTTTCATCAGTCCAGTCTAAATCAAATATTCCATATCATATGAAAATATCTTTGTTTTTCAAATCTCCATTTGCTATATTATTCTTTTAGCTACGGAACGTGTTACGTGCCTATCATGGTTGTTATTTGGGAATAAAGGATTCACGGCTTGATTATTTAAATCTGTAATGGTTCAAGGTGTGACATGAATAGACGGCAAGAACATGCAATGAAGAAAAGTGTTAAAAAAACATGTGGTATGAAAAGATCTTCGACATGATATATTATAACAGAAATCTGTTGAAAAACTGTAAATTTACAATTATGTAACTATTTAAAAATTAAAAAATGAAAGATTGTGTTTTTCCAAACATGTAACTACTGAAAATGGTCGAAGAAAAATGTTAAGAAATATTTTCCCATCTTAAAATATATTTAAAATCTCAATTAATATAAACAGTCATGTGTTATCGTAGTAAAATATATATTAGCTTTTTAAAAGTTGTCAATGTGTGTTATAAGTATCTTTTTTATAACTATAGTTTTTTTATAATGATGTGTCTATTCAAATTATATTGTATTTTTTGTAAAAAGACATATTAGTTTTTTTTTTGAAAAAAAATGTTAATATATATTATAAGTGTTTTTCTATAATTAGGGTGTTTATATAATGATGTGTCTTTTCAAAATATATTATATAGATTCAATTTTAAAATAACTATCTATAATCTGAAAATCATACTATTTATGTATAAATTTGAATATTATTTGAAATCACAATTAATGTAAATAGTCATGTCTTTTCGTTGTAAAAGACATATTAGTTTTTTTTAAGAATTTGTTAATATATGTTATTAAATGATTTTTTATAATCGGAGTATTTTTGAAATGATGTGTTTTTCAAAATATAATGTAAAGATACTATTTAAAATATCTACCTATTATCTGAAAATCATGACGATTCATATATATATATATATATAACTTTGAAAAATGGTACATAATAAAAGTTACATAGTTACAAATATTTAGAAGATATTCAAATGAAATTGTGATATGGACTTTTCAAGGGTTTAAGGTTCAAATCAAAGTAGTATTTTAGATATCAATCCATTTCTAAGTGTTTCAATTCAAAGAGAATTCAGGTTCATACTTAAGCTAAATGCATTCATGTTCACACTTAACACAATTATCTAGCAAATTTTCAAGCAAATGGATAAAGGAGTAATCATGGGCATAGGAATTTGATTTCAGATGACTAAGATTCAATCTAAAATGGTAAGGTTTCAATCAACACATTTCCCTAAGTCTAGATGACAATCCTAAGCAAGTTATTTGTCACTCCCATTGATCAAACATCAAATGTCTTTGGTTTGTGTCAATCAATCAATCATTAAGAACATCAAATGTCTTTGGTAGGGTAAGTTAAGAGCATATTGAGTTGGCTTAGACATTTCATCGAACACCTTTCGGACAATGAAATGTCTAGATTTCTAATCTAAAATGGCCAACTCTAGATTAGCATTAAGATTACTCAATCAAGCAAGAAAACATATTAATCTAACTCTAAACATTCTATATCATCACTTAATCATCCTAACTCATGAATCCAAAGATGACTACTCACTCATTATCATGGTAGACACTAAATCATTAGTTGATCTAAGTCTAAACATGATTAATGATCAAAGCAATCAAGCAATCACAAAAGATAATGATCAAGATTAGATCTTTCACCTAAAAATGGTTTTTTGATTAGATAGAAAACAAGATAGATCCTAAGATTAGGTCTAAGAAACATTTGTAGTAGCTTAAAATCGAACCGGGTCAACCTAACAAACCTGGGTTGACCCAAACACACATGGGTAAGTATCTGGTCAAACTACGAAATGTTGACTTTTTGGACTCGCAGCGGCTAGGCGTAACCGCTCCACTAGGTTGCTGAAGCTCTCGCAGCGGCTTCTTGGCTTCGTCTTTAGGCCGCTGCAACAAGTATATATGCGGCAGGGAGTGGGGTATTTTCCCAGCGGCTTCATCACACCGCTGCGCAAAGCCGCTCCCACACTTAGTCTCCACTTCTCGAGTGCCTGCAGCGGCTTCTCGATGGGGTCACAAAGCCGTTGGGAACGTCACATGACCGCTGGGACACTTTGATCATCTCGTCTGTTGCTCGAAAATCACCAATCTTGCCTCCAACCCATCTCTAAATGCTCCAAAGTCACCATTTGACATCTTCATCACCTGAAAAGGACATATGTAGTGCAATGCAACCTAAACATGTCTAAATGTTATCCTAAATGATCAAAATATGCAAGAATGAATGGTTAAAACAATGCAAATCATGAAGATATCAACTCCCCGACACTAGTCCCAGGTAAATTTTCAAGAAACACCAATGGGAAGAAGTTTGGAGGTGGGGACTCATCACCAAAAGAAACTCTTCTTAGTCATCAACTTGATATCCTTGCATAATCATGCCAAAAAGCAAGAGCAAAATATTTTTCCAACTCTAACTTCTCTAGGCCTATCCTTACTCCTTTGATCTCTACACTCACCATCATGAATCCACAAACAAACAAATCAATCAACTCTCACATTCATTAAGCAAAATCATAAGTGAATTCTTGCAAATGGTCAATTGGTCCAAATCATTTGGTTAGGTAAGAAATGGCTAGAATGCATAATGAGGCTTTGACATTGTGCATAATATATCTAAGAAAAAGAACAACTTATGCATACAATGCTCAATCTCCATTGTTCTACCATTTTCTCAAATATTATACAAGTTCCACCCTTATTTTCCAATGACACTCTTTTTCTCTCACCCAAAGTTCCGAAGATCACTACTAGACTCTTTTTCCACTTGAACTCTTTGTTTCTTTTTCTTTGTCTACTAGGGACTCTTCACTCTTTTCTTAACTTAAGCTCTCTTTTTCTTTGACTCTTACCCCTCACTTTGATTCTTTTCTTTCTTCTCTTTATAGGGTCTTTAATCTTTATACTCTTTTGAGCTCACTTCTTTTCTTTTTCACTTGTCCCTTGTAACAGATTTTTATATATATATATATATATATATATATACACTTCTTACCACTCTTTCTTTTCACTCATTTTCAACTTTGCCCACACTCCCAAGATCAAACTCTTAAATCAAATCCATCCCATCCTAGAAGCTAGACAATGTGAGTCTTATAGCTAGCAATAATGGAAACCAAACATTGTCGTTCCAATTACTCTCAACATTATGCACTTGTAAAGCTTTCCAAAAAGACCTCACTCAACAATTATGATGGCTTGAAAGGAAGGGAGGGTTTAGGGAATGGACTACCACTTGAGTTGTCAAAAGATTGGCAGAAATGGTAAAAATGGAGAGACAAACTCAAGTGTGTGTGAAGCCATGATTTAGTACTCAAGAGACCATAAGCAAGAAGCATTAAGTTCATTTAGTTCAATTACGATTGGAGTTTGCTTCAAAGATGAGTAAGTTTCAACAATCAATGAGTTTCAAGAGGAGTTTTCAAGGCTCGAAGTCTACAAGTCTTTCAAAGGATGCGCAAGCTGCTTGCCATGATTACAAAGGATATCAAATTGAGTTCTAAGCATGAGTTCTTTGCAAGGTAAGTTTAATCCTTGTCCCCAATGCATGATGCAATCCTAAATGCTCTAGACTCCTAATTTTTTTTTGTTTTTCTATGCAGATAAGTGAATGCTTTAGACTCAATCTTAAAGATGCGATGGATGCAACTACATGCTTCTTTTTGTTTTTTTTTTTTTGAATTTTTATTTTTATTTTATATGCAAATAAATATCTACAATGCAAGACTTTAACATGAAACACTCAAATGATCAGATGCTTGGTACCTCCCCCCACACTTAAATCACACAGTCTCTGTGTGAAGGAGATACCAAAAATGAAAAGTAAATGCAATAGAAAAGACTGGTATATACAATGGTAAGGTGAAGGTGATACCTGGCTAGGCAAAGGAGGAGGCGCCCTCCGTGTTGTCGTCGTCGTCCGCAGTGGCGATTGAAGGAGACTTGTTGGAGGAGACTCGGGTTGGAGGGGCTGTGTTCCTGCGTCTATGACGGAGCTGGTACTCCGGAGAACGAGGAGGCATATAGTAGACAGGGTATGAGAGGGTATATGGACCAGAACCAGCCATCACGTCATCCCTTTGACAACCAGAACCGATAGAGACTTGAGAGAGAAGTGAAGTGACCTTCTTCATCTGCCTCTTAAGCATTTTCACTGAGTTCTTGAGCTTGTAGATGGTGGAATCTTGCATCTTATTCCACCGAAGCAACTTAGCGTTTTGAGAGAGAGCTTGGCGCAACGCAACGTTCATCGTGACTCCACCATAAGGCCTAAAGTGGTACCTCTCTGTCCCATACACCGGGGCTGGTGTGATTGGTCCTTCATCATCAGCATCACTAGGACGAGCTGCTCGAGAAGAACTGGCCCTGGTCTTCTTCTTGCACGATTTGGTGATGTTCTCAAGTGCACCAAAATCTGTTGGAATGAGCTCATGAGCAGCTGGAGTGAAAGCCACATGCTGAGGATCAGATAACGTCGTCAACCTCTTAGAAGGGAGGAATATCTGTAACTGTTCAGGCTCTTCGTCACGTGACCAGAAAGGGTAAGCAAACCGATCTCCTGATTGTCCGGCAAGGAAATGAGTCTTCTTCAAGTAAGCAAGATCAATGGAGGCTGGAGCATGATCCCGAGGTCCCAAATCAATCCCCAATGCTTCCAAGATAGGGGTAATGAGGCTCCCAATAAACAGCGCTAGTTTTTCATTCGAAGTGGTCCAAGCTCAATCCTGATAGTACTCAAATCTCTTCATCAACAATCCCACAAGCCCCATATCCCCAAAGTCTTCCGGATCGGTGTGGAGTAGCGTTCCTTCCTCAAAAATTGGGAGAAGTCCAAGAGCTAGAAGCTTGAGCTCGTCATCATTCGCTCCGCCTGGTTCTCTCCGTGAGTAAAAGGTGTGAGTAAGGATCTTTTGGGCATATCTCACTCCAGGATTGGAGATATCAGTGCTCTTATCCTCTCCTGCTATACGCGACCACCCAGAAATCTCTTCCAATATGTCGTCCACAATCGCCGACTTAGGAGGCACAAATGATCCACGCTTGTCCGAGAAACCGAAAATGAAGCCTAGCTTCTTGAAACCGACCTTATGGGTTTTCCCATCGATCTGAAAGGTGATGCGCCCAAATCCTTCGGTCTTATGCGCCTCACAATGGTAACGAATGGCAAATGCATATAGGAACTGACAGGAAACCTCTTCATGAACTATGTAGCTCATACCAAGTAGTGACTCCATGTCCATGTTCCGGAGAAGCAGTCTCACATCCTCATATATCCAAAGCATATGAAGAGCTTCAACATCCCGAAATCTCATCGGTCTCCATTTGACACCCTCAGAAAGGCGCTCATAGAGTTGCGCTGAAGTCGGGTTTCTGTTGGTGGCATTCTCTTCCTCTTCTTGGCTGGCTTAGGAGCAGGGGTTTCTTCCTCATCTTCAGTCTCAGCTCTAAGACCCTCTTCTATCACCTCTTCAATCTCTACCTCCAATGCCGCTTTTTCAGCTGGTGACTTCTCCCTTTTCTGTGGAGCTTTGCGCCGGTAAACCTGAGCTGGTGGGTTTGGTGCTGGTCAGTCTGCTCGTGGCGGGTTCGCTCTTGTCGCAGCTCGAGACGAAGTGCCTACATCCACGATGGGATCAGTCCCTGGTCCGTGATCTCTCCCCCATGTCCTGCTATCAACAAGCTTGAACGTGTATAAGTGATATGATCAATAAAAAATACACTAAAGCTTGCAGTGAGTTAATAAGTTCAAAAGCAATAAAAAGCATTCATACTCATCTTATATAACTCATTTCAAACATTAGAGAGTATCTAAACAATAATTAATTTCAATCAATCTCATTTAGTTTTTCATCCTTAGGCTCATAAGAGAAGTTTGAAATTTCAAGAAATTGTGAATTCAACTATGTTCAAATGAAGTAGCCTCATAGATTAAGTCTAATTATAACTCAACAGACTCACTTCAAGCATCAAACAATCAATTTCTCAAAATTTTCGAAATTCACAATTTTCTCAAGAACCCTAACTTTTTCAAATCTTAATTCAGAGCAATCAAACACGTTTTTCATCTACCCAACTCATCAAACAAGCTCATATGAACAATATTAACAAGTATTGAGCAAGAAATCAACCATTCAACAACTTTGAAAAAGTTGAAAATTTTGAATCCATGAAGTTTCATGGTTGAATTCACCATACCTGAGTTCGTTTCAGAGAAACAAGAGTACGGAAATGAAAAGATAAGGTGAAATCAAGGATTTAGCCACTTGAATCAACGAATTTGATGGAGAATTGAGTGAGATAAGAGTTTTGATGCTAAGGAATGAAAATGAGATGTGTTTGCGTGATAGAGCTAGGGGAGAGACAGAGATACGACTTTGGTGAAGAAGAGGAAGTGGCCCGCGTCCGGTTAGCAGGATTTGATCCGGTTCATTGAATTGAACCGGAAATCAAAATTGGTACGCGTAATTGACACACGCAGCTGTTAACCAAAACCGCTCCACCAGGCCGCTGGGAGTCTCACAACGGCTTCCTTGCTACGACGTCAAGTCGCTGCATCAAGTACATATCGGGCAGGGAGGGGGGTATTTTCCCAGCGGCTTCAGCACGCCGCTGCGCAAGGCCGCTCCCACACTTAGTCTCCACTTCTCGAGTGCCTGCAGCGGCTTCTCGATGGGGTCACAAGGCCGCTGGGAACGTCACATGACCGCTGGGACACTTTGATCATCTCGTCTGTTGCTCGAAAATCACCAATCTTGCCTCCAACCCATCTCTAAATGCTCCAAAGTCACCATTTGACATCTCCATCACCTGATAAGGACATATGTAGTGCAATGCAACCTAAAAATGTCTAAATGTTAAATGATCAAAATATGCAAGAATGAATGGTTAAAACAATGCAAATCATGAAGATATCATGTTGCCAACAAAAAAAAAATTGTAGGAATGGTCATTCATGTTTGGCTAGCAAAAAAATATTTAAAAAAATAATGTAATTCAAATTGTGTGTTTTCATCTTAAAAGTTGCATTGATTTTTTAAAAATATATCAAAATATAAGTATGCATCCATTCATCTTCGCAATGTGTCTTTTCATTTTAATAATTATATTAATTTTTAAAAATTGTTTAAATGTCTAAGAATGTGTTTTTATTCTATTAATTTCATTTGTTAACAAAAAAAAATATCAAAATGTTTTAAATGTATATTTTTATAATGATGTGTTTTTTTATCTTAAAATTCAATAGTTTTTAAGCGGTAGTGATCTATATAGAAAACACCTTTTCTAAGATAAATCACATGAATTAATATATAACTACAGAATGTTCTTAATGTAATCAATATAATTTATATCTAGATTCTCTCCTATTTTAAAGAGAGTGTGAACTTATTTAAAATGTGTATTTTCATTATAAAAAGTATAATTTTGCTAGAGGTTTGTTTAAAATTTCTTAAAATATCTCTTTTCATAATGATGTATATTTTCATCTTTAAGACAATAAATTTTTAGAAGTTTTAAAATGTCTAAAAATATATATTGTTATCCTATAAATTGTGTAGGTTTCTAGGAGTTATGCACTGTCGAACATGTGTATCTCTATTATAAAAAGTGTTTTGGTATTCAAGCGGTTAGTAAATTTTTTATGTTTTTATATATGTATAAATATTATCATCTTACGATATGTCTTCTCATCCTAAGAATTTCATATCTAAAAATGTGTCTTATCATCCTAAGAATGTGTTTTTCATATGTCTTTTCATCTTAATAATTTTATGGTTAAAACATTTTTATGCATCAATTTGTTATATGTGCTATTTATTCAGTAAATCACTAGTACATGTAAATTGAAGAGAACTATTAGCGATTTAAGTGAATTTTTAGAACCATTTAAGTGAACTATTGCAAGTGTTAGGTGAATAGTTACAACTTCTTAAATGAAACATTGAAACTGTCGGTGGATGCAATTTTTAGTGATGAACTATTGTAATTTTTGGTGATTGTATTTTTTTGGTCATAAACCACTGCAACTTTTGGTGTTAACCAATCATTACAACTCTTAATCCTCTGTATAAGGAGTTGTAAGCATTGACAAATCACAACAATCACAAATATACTGGTAAAAATTGTTGTAAAAAGATCTTCAAAAATAATGATATGTTTATATGTGTCTTTTTCATTTAAAATATCTTTTATTGATATGTTTTTGGTTATTTCTCACTTTTTCTTATATTATACATTTTAAATCTATGGAAAGCTTATGGATATGTTTTTTTCTCTTTTGTTACACATAAACGTCTTTGAAAACAAAAATAAGATACTTTATATAAAATCATAAATTATACAAAGTGTGTGCCTTTACCAATTGAGTTCACGATAATAACTTAAAACATTCATATAATTTCTAAAGTGTGTGCCTTTACCAATTTGGGTATATTCTTTTTGTTGCGGTGTATTTTTCATGTAACAACTAAATAGTTTATAAGTATTTATTTTAATTTACAAGCAAAAGATGCATTTTTTTATTGTTCAAGGATTTTTTTTCTGTTGAAGAGATGCATTCTTTAAAAGTGTTGTAAAAGTGTATACTTTAAAAAAGTTTATATATTTAATTTTAATTATATTTCAGATAAAAATTAATCTGTTTATATGGGTGTATCTTTTCTTTTTGATTAAATTAACTGAAATATGTTTTAGACTCATCGATAAAGACATATTTAAAAATGTTAAATAGATTTTCATATATTAACATATTTTAAAGCATAAAAAACTGAAAGATGATGGAGTTATGCTTGAACAATCCTATTTTTTTATTCACACCTTTTGCATATAATACAAATGGAAATTAATATATATATATACATATATATATATATATATATATATATATATATATATATATATATATAATTATGAAATATTTGATGCAAAAGATGATTGAAAATATTTTAGGACCAAAAATAGGTTGAATAATTTTTGATACATATATAAAGTTTTTATTGCAATATGTGAATATTTATTTTTATAAAATGAATTTCTGTTCGACCGTGCACGGATTCTTTACTAGTTTAAGTAGTATCTTTGTGCAATAATTTTCATAAATTTGAATATGGTGTATGTGAATTTTTCAAATCTTTATATTTAAATTGTTAACCGTAAAATCGTCGATATAATAATTTTTATAATTTATGATAAATCAGTGTTAAAAAGGCTATTAGGCTACAATCTACATGGTATTATGGTTATGTTTGAAAGAAGGTAACCAACATAATGATTAATGATGACCCTAAACTACTACATATATTGGGGTCCGAGGGATCGTAACTAATTAAAAATAAGCCCATATCATGGATGTAAAGGTCCAAAAGTTAACTAACCGGCCTGTTTAGAGGAATCGTGATCGGTGTTTTCTTCCGACCAAATATTTCAGATAAGCAGAAGACGAGAGAGACTGACGAAGCCGAGGAAGCTAACGATTACGAGGTTAACCAAATGTGTAATGGAACTGTAGAAACAACCACGGGTTGTTCGATTTCCTGAAGGTAAGAAATTTCTTAGATTCTTAGTAGGGCTGGGCAAAAAACCTGGATCCGAAGAACCGAACCGAACCGAACCCGATTCGAAAAGGTAGTATCGAACCCAAACCGAAATTGATTAAATATCCGAACGAGTTCAAAATTTTGGTATCTAAAGAACCGAAACCAAACCCGACCCGGACCGAAATATATCGGGTATCCGAATGTAACTGAAATAGATTTATATACTTAAATACATTACTTATTTTTAGATTTAATATATTTTAAAAACATCCAAAATATATAAGATACTTTTAAGTTGTCTAAAATACTTGAAAATATACATAAATAGTCAAAAGTAAATGTCTAAAATAGCTAAAATATATTCAAAACACCAAAACACTTGAAATATCTATTGATTTTCTATCCAAATATTCAAATCAAATCAATTTATATGTTAATTTTAGGTATTTTTACATATATTATACAAATTTATATGTAATATATTATTTTTTTTACAGATTTTGAAAAATTTTAAGCATATAGTTGATATTAAAATTTTAAAAATAATTTAAATGGATTATCCGAACCCGAACCGAACCCGCAAAAATCCGAACCGAACCCGAATCGAAACTTAGAAATACCCGAATGGGGCCAAATTCTCTAAACCCGAAAACCCGAAATCCGAATAGATCCGAACCGAACCCGAATGGGTACCCGAACGCCCACCCCTAATTCTTAGATATGGAGAGTCGTTTTCTTCTTTTTTTTTGCTTAAAAGAGTCGTTTTCTTCTTATTATTATTATTTTTTCTGTTTGATTGTTGTTCTGAAATTGGTTAGAATCACAACTCTGGTCTGAAATTAAACTCATTGTCTCACGGGTTTACTTAGTTTTAGAACTTAGGTGGTGAAATGTCGTTCGACCAAGTGGACTTAGGTGGTGAAATGTCGTTCGACCAAGTGGACTTAGGTTGATAAGCTTTTTTTTTTTTTTTTATAAGCTTATCTTTATCATCAAAGGTAGAAGTTTTTTGTACAATATATTAATGAAATTTTGAATATTATAGCCATTGTCTGACCTATGTCCAGTGTAGGAGGGGCAGTTGCCCACCATGGATTTTTTTCCAAATTAGTGTAATTTTGTACAAATTTTTTTTGATAATGTCCCTGTTGTAAATTGTATGCAAAGATATTAAACTGTGTTTATAAGTTTGCACCAGATAAATTTTATTTCTAGATCAGCCACTGATTATAGCCATTTGCGAATGAGACTAATTTGGACTAACTCTTTTCCAATGCTCTGTTTCAGAAGCCAAGGGTGCCTTTTTGTGTGGCTGCTAAGCTTCAGTGATTCACACCGTGATATTAAGATTTATGGAAGGCCATTGACTATCAACATAAGCTTTCATATCTTTAAGCACATGGGCGATATTACTATCTCCGGAAGAGGTCAAACTTTATCACAAAGCAAGTACTTTTATCAGACAGGACAAGGACAGTTAGATGAACCACACTTGTAATAATAAGGTTAGAGGGTTATTAAGTTGTAAGTCGCTCTTTCTTAGCAAATCAAGCATGTTACATCACACTTAGAAACTAATCCCTTCTCAACGGTACATTAATACATCCCCAAGATAAATACACTTTATTTTACTTCTTAGAGTTTCTTCATATACTCAATAACTCAAACCAGATCATCAAGGAAGAGACTTAGCCATTTGTCTGAGAAGGAACTTCTGAATTTTACCAGTAGATGTCTTAGGAAGCTCCTCCTGAAAAATTACTTTCCTTGGAACCATATACTTAGGTAACTTCGTCTTACAAAAGTCCCTTATCTCCCTCTCAGTCACCGAGCCATCACCGTTATTACCATACTTCAAGCTCACAAAAGCACACGGCGTCTCTCCCCACATCTTATCCGGTTTAGCCACCACCGCAGCTTCCTTCACCACAGGATTAGTGTACAGAACAGTCTCAACCTCCGCGCTGCTTATGTTCTCTCCTCCGCATATGATCACATCCTTTGACCTGTCTTTAACCTCCAAGTAACCGTCTTCATGTATAACACCCACATCTCCTGTATAGAACCATCCGTCCTCTCTCATACACGCTGCGCTTCCTTCAGGGTCTTTGTAGTAACCCAGCATAACTGATCCTCCTTTTAACACAATCTCTCCTACTGAAACTCCGTCGTGCTTTACGCTTTTACCTGTTCTCTTGTCCCTAACGTCGACTTCAGCAAATCCAACGGTTCTTACTCCTTGTCTTGACTTCAGTCTAGCTCGCTCCAAGGGATCAAGATGATCCCACTCAGGCTTCCAAGCACATGAGATAACAGGGCCTCCTGTCTCAGTTAAACCATACCCATGACCGACGTTGAAACCGAGGGTTTCTGTTCGAGAGATGATGGCTGCGGGAGGTGGAGCTCCAGCCGTCATCACCTGATTCAAAAGTTTACCATCCCTCAAAATCTTAAGTTCTAGTGAATTGGTAGCTTCTTTTTTTTTTTGTCAAGAATTGGTAGCTTTTTTTTTTTTTTTTGTCAACTTGGTAGCTTCACCTTAAAATCTATATTGGAACTATAATATTTTATTACTTTATAGCAAATTTTCTTTTTAGAGTTATATATTTTTAAATATAATTTATGTAATATTAAGAAGAATAATTTATTTTAACGATATATAACTTAATTGATTTACAAATATAAATTTATATTGGCATAAATAAAATATGTACCGTAAATTAAATTTTATTTAGGTGTAAAATAACAAAATTACATCAAAACATTTTAAAATGATTAGAAAAATTAAAAGATGAAATTCACGTAAATAAAAAATAGAATAATTTGTTTGTACTTATATAAACGCTATATAAATTAATTACTAATTTATATTGAGACTATATATTTACATATATTTTTAAATTTAACTATGTCATATTTTACACTAACCCAAAATCTATTAATTTATTGTGGTTATTAATTTATCGTTGAATAAAGTATAAATCAAAGTCTTGAGCCATCGTAAACCAAACCGGCAATCAAACCAGGATATGTAGAGTACCTGAACCGGGCTCTTGAGCGGTTGACGGGAAGGGTAATTAGTGAGCATGTTGAGAACCATCGGTGCAGCACACATGTGAGTTACTTTATGCTTATCGATCAAGTCATATATAGTTGGCGCGTCAACTCTCCGTGTGCAAACGTTAGTGGCTCCGACGGCAGCGGTTCCCCACGTGTAACCCCAACCGTTAGCGTGGAACATCGGTAAGGTCCAGAGGTAAACCGGACGGTTTGGAAAGGACCAGTCAAGCAAGGAGCTAACAGTGAGCATGAAAATTGCTCTGTGGCTAAGCACCACTCCTTTGGGAGACGACGTCGTTCCGGAAGTGTAGTTGAGCACCATCGGTTTCCATTCAGTTTGTGGACGGATCCACTTGAATCTTGAATCTCCTCTTTCCATGATCCCTTCGTACGTGTCAAGAAAATCAGATGCAGCTGATGAAGCAGAGGAAGAATCGTCATCATCGTTGAGGAGGACGAGGTGAGGTTTATCATGTTGTCCCAAGAACGAGACTGCTTCGAGGACTAAAGAGATGGAGGTGTGGTCGACAAAAACGAGCTTGGACTCACTGTGACGCAGGAGGACAGAGAGTGCATGTGCGTCTAAGCGAGGGTTGATGTTGTTTAAGATGGCTCCGGACATTGGGATAGCGAACTGAAGCTCATAGACGGACGGGACGTTGGGGCCCACGACAGAGACGACTTGGCCTTGGTTAATGCCAAGGGAAGAGGAAGTGAGAGCCGAGGCTATTCGGAGACAACGGTTGTGGGTTTCGGACCAAGTGTGGACGGTGTTTGTGGTGTGGAGGATGGATGGACAGTCGCCGTAGACGGAGGCGGCTCGGTCTAAGAAGCCGAGGACGGTGAGTGGAGTTGAGTTTGATGGGTGTGGAAGTAAGAGTTCCATTGTTTTAATACTGTTTAATGTCTTGTTTTGGTACGTGATTTGTTAAAAGACTCGTGAAGGGTCTCTATTTATAAAATATTTGAAAAGGTTTTAACATTTTGATGTCTTTTTCTTTTACAACTATAATTGATTACATATGGCCCACAGTATCAGCTTGATGAAATGAAGTAAACAAATCTTCTTTAGTTTCTTAACTAATAAAAGTACTAAATCTGGTTAATATATAGAGAGAACTATCTTTTATTGTTTTGGGAAATAAGAGTTTATAGAAAACCGAAGTTAGGTATTGAATGAAGTGCACAAAAAAAAAAGGGTATTGAATGAAGACAGTCATCTTATAAAGTTAGAACCAACGAGCATTCTATAGTTTCCAAGATTGTGGCGACAAGTTTTTAGTTTGGACTACGGTCGAATAAGTTACCTAAAATAATGATCCTTCTTTCTAAATTTTTTACCATAACAGAATATATGTTTAAATAAGATTAAGACGATAATGCTTTATGCATGCAATGCATGGATACTTGATACTACTTTACATCATATTAGTAAATTATTTTCTGGATAATATGATTTAGTATTCTAGCGTAATATTATAGTAGTATTTTCACATTTGGTACTAAGAGGAGCATCTCAAAACTATTTGAAACCCTTATATGAATTTTTTTTTTTTGCTAAACTCCCTATATGCAAATTATAGCCATGCATGCTCGTTTAGCTGACGTACCATTGATTTCTACTGTCAACGTCCACATGATATGTTAGTTTTGCTTACGTATATCAATACTCAACTGTATATTGGAAGGATTGGTCGCTACCGTCGAGCGACTTGTACTTTGTGACATTTATAACTTAAATATCGGTATTGTAAAAATTTTTCCAAAAAAATGTATATATAGATATAATTCTGGTCTTCAATCGTCAAGGTTTGAGCTAATGCTAGCAAAGTATCACCACCTATATTCAAATCCTCATAATGTATACATTGTGTACTTTGAACTTTTAGTAATACAAGATGAATAACACATTATAACTTAACCCAAACAAGTTTAGAATATGGAAAACAAGACTTAACTCTATATTCTTATAAATTTATAATTCACCAGATCAGACCAATATTAATTTAATAAATTTGAAATATTAGAAAAGAACTACATATGCAAAGACACAACTTGTACACTTGTAAGGATCCCCGTGACGAGTACCGACTGGTCATCATCAGGGATTCAATTGAAAGTGAAGATAAAATGCAAAGTGTTTTTTTAATCAAGAGATCTAACAAAACTAATGTACATACCGAAAATGTTATAATTAAATTGAGGGTCTGGTGTCTATCAAAATAGCAAGTTACAGAGCATACTCTTGTAATTCATGTGAATGTTGGTGTGTATACAAAAACTTTTGAAACACAGAGAGATATGAACATTTGCAGTGAGTGATGAGATGATTTAATGTGCATGAATATGGGTAGTTTAAAAGTCATATGCATATTTAATGAATTTCTGCATCACCCAACATGTACGTATTCATTAACTGTACAAATGCCTAGAATCAAATGCTATATGTACTTGCTAATATTGGCATCATGAAGGTTTTGCAAATTTAGATAAAACTTTAGCTTTCGCTTACATAAATACTAGTTTTCTCACATGGTCTAGTTTCAATTAATATGGCAACATGTGTCACCTTCAAAACATAAATACTTATGCTTATCAACTTCTATAGCAACATAGATAGATTACTACTTTGAATTTAAGATTTCATAGAGATAATAGATTCGTTTACTAAACCGGATGTACCATGGGAACCAGAAATACCCAAGTATTGTCCAGTTTAACTTTCCTGGCCAACAAGATAAGAAAAGCCCGATAGAAAACCATGATTAAGCCCGGTCTCTTAACTGGAGTTTTTAGTTTCGGGTAAGAGACGGTTCTTACATTTTCTTAGATTTTAACTAAGAAAAACCAACAATCATCTCTTAAATAAGAGATATAAGACCACTTCCATTGGCGTCTCTTAGGAAGGGGTTTAAACAAAACACAAAAAAAAACGAAAAAGGATAAAAAAAACATAGAACCGGTGTTTAATATGGGATTTTTAGAATTGGTAAGCACCCTTACGTGTCACTTTCGTATTGGACCTCCGTTTTATGTCTCTCCTTCTCCTTCGTCGTGTTTTGATACGAAATCAATTTTTCTCTTCCTCCTTCAATCTAGATCACTCCATCTTTCTGATCTGGATCTCCTTCTTAGAATCAAGAAACCGAAGTCCCTCTCTTCTCTCTCTCTCTCCTTGATTAAACCTTCATAATCAGGTAATTATCATGTTTAATCATCACGATAATCGGCTCCGAAAGCCCTTTTTCTCATGTAATTCTCCCAGGCTTAGAATTGTTATTTTGCTTTGGTGAGTTTTTAATTGTATGATGATTATGATGATGAAGGAATTGCAATGTTATGGGTTTGTTGGTTTTGTGATTTTGATCATCTAAGATTGTTCATAACCCTTATCTGCATGTTTGCAGGGACACTACAAGAAAACATCAAGGATTCTGAGAGAAAAAATCGTCGGAATCTCGTCGGAATATCGTTATTCCGACGAAATTCCGACGAAACACGTCGTCGGAAATAATTCCTCGGAATTTCTTTTTTCCTCTGAAATCCCTCGGAATTTTCCGACGGAATTCCGAGGAAATAAATTTCCGAAGAAATTCCGAGGATCCCTTGTTTGTCGGAAAAGTCCTCGGAATATACCGAGGTAGAACTTCGTCGGGATAATTCCTCGAAAGTTCATCGATCGATGCGTGTTTGGACATATATACATCGATCGATAGGAGTATACCGACGGACTTTTTCCTCGGTTTATTCCGAGGAACTGTTCCCTCGGTATATTCCGAGGGATCCGTTCCTCGGAATTTTCCGAGGGAGTTGTCCCTCGGAAAATTCCGAGGGAAATGTCCCTCGCTATATTTTTTAAAAAAAACGGATCGATCGATGCGTTTTTGTTCAAAAACGCATCGATCGATCTAGTGAAAAATATAATTAATTTCCTCGGAATGTAAAAAATATTAATTTTTTTGAAAAAAAAAAATTTCTGAAATTTAAATTCGAAAATATGAAATTAAAAGTAAAATTGAAATCATATTAATTAATATTCAAAGTTTCACAAATAAAAATAAAACATTCCGAGATTGGGGAAAAAAAAAACTACGGGTCTGGCACGTCCGGGAACACCTCGTTCGGGTACATCCTCTGCATCATCTCCATCATTTGCTGGTTCAGCCTCCTCTGTGCCTCATAGCCCGCCTGTTGAGCCGCCATCTGGGTCTCCAACAAAGATATTCGATCATCTTTGTCCTTCAACTGAGCCGTAAGTACTTCTGGATCAACAAAGGGCGGTGGTGCAGAAGAAGGAGGAACCGACCGGGTGCGACGACCCAAACCGAACAAACGTCCCTTCTTCTTTGGAACCGACTGAATAGAAAAAAGCCAAATTTAGAAATTTAAACCAAGAAATAAATGAATTGAACTTTAAAAAAAAAAGAACTTACGGATTCAACGATTTCGTTGATTCGAAACCGGGACAAGTTGGTCGAAGCCGTCGAAGCGTCATCCTCGGTTTGAAGCTGAGACACTTCGTCTACCACCTGAGTTTGGACCAGGTCGACCACGTCCCTCACAAGACCGTCATCAATCTGGCCGGTCTTCTTGTTGGTATACGCCCTCCTCATTAGGGCGAGATCATCGACCGGCTCGCCATCATTTTCTTCCGCCTTGAAAAAAAACATAAAATTAAAGAAACATTAGAAATTAGAAGAAATGCACAATAAATTTAAATTCTGAAACTCAAATAATTGAAGAAAAAGCGGTTGAACTTACCATGCGATCTCCGAGAGTGGCAATAGATTGAGCACCCAAGTTATGCTTGTAGATGCCCTTCCCTTTACGGTCGCTCCTGCGGTTGGTGGAGTTGGTGGAAGAAGTTTCTTTCGTCTCCTCCTTATCCCAATGCGCACACAACTCCTTCCAGACCGTGTCGTTCATCGACTTTGGGACCTTTTAATTAAAAAAAAAAGAAAAAGTTTAATAAATTAAAAAATAGTTTAATAAATTAAAAAATTGTTTAATAAATTAAATCGAACCTTATTGATTTCCCACTTCTTCTTCCACTCGTGGATCTGCTTCCCATAGTTGTCCATTACTTTATGGACGAAGTGGTGATAGATAAAGAGCGTCTCATCGGAATTCCAGTTGAACTCTTGCTGAAAAAAAAACACAATTAGTAGAAAATTTATATTAAAGATTAAAAATATAAGTAAAAAATTAGAATACTTACCGCAAACTGACGAAACCACAGAACCTGCTTGTCGGTTGGGAAGTGAGTGAAAGTCGGATGTCCACTGTCGAGGGCCGAGTACATCATACGGTTGATCCATGCGCTGATCCCGTTCCCGGATCGGTTGAACCTTATTAAAAGAACAAACGGTTAATAATGAATCCAAATTTAAAGAAAAAAAAATGTTTAATTACCATGTTTGACCCCGTCCATGTGGATACGGAGTGAGATACGGAAGATGGTCACGACCGGGCTGTTGAACCAACTCCGCAACCCTCATCACTCCCGGAGGACCCGGAGGAACAGGAGCGGATGCAGCAGCGGGAGCGAGAGGAGCATGAGCGGGTGCAGCAGAGGGAGATGTATGGTTGGAGCTGTGGGGCGAAGGGGAATCCTGAAAATGGCTGGAATCCCGAGACTGGCTCCCCGTACCACCACGACCACGACGCTGTCGAGGCCGGGTCTGATCATCATGAGACCTGTAAATTAAAAAAATATATTTAATAAATACAGAAATATATAAATTAATTTTTTTTATTAAAAAAAAATCCCAAATAATTTAATCACAGAAAAAGATTTATATATATTAAATTTTTTTAATAAATATATAAAAATAGTTCTAATAAACAAAAAATAGTTTTAATAAATAAAAATTGTTTAATAATTACAAAAAAATAGTTTTAATAATATATATATATGAAAAATATTTTTAAATCCCAAATAATAGTATTTAATCACAAAAAAAGTTTTATAGATATTTAAAATGTTTTGTAAAATCCAAAAAATCGAATTTATATAGAAATTTTTTTTGTAAAATCCAAAAAATCGAATTTATATAGAAAAATCGTTTTGTAAAATACAAAAATCGATTTTATATACAAAAATCGATTTTATAAATACAAAAAATAAAAAAATTATAAAAAAATTCTAAATCAATTCAACAAAACAAATTATTCAACCAAATCACAATTCTAAACCTATTATACAACCAAATCACAATCCTAACCAATCACCCTAACAAAAATCTATCAAAACTACACAAAAACCTAACAAATAGAACCTAAGAGAGTGGGATAGGGTCCTTACATGATTTGTGTAAGAGAAGAGGGAGATCGCCGGAGATATCGTCGGATTTCAGGGGGAAATCGCCGGAGAGAAAGAGAGGAGTCGCGCAGAGGAAGAAGAGAGAAATGGGGAAGAAGAAGGGGCTCGTGGTTATAAAACCTAGGGTCCGACGGACATTATCCGTCGGAATTCCGTCGGAATTCTAATTTCAATTTTCGCGAAATATTTGCCCGGTAAAATGAAAATATTCCGAGGAAATTCCGACAGATAGTAAAATATCCGTCGGAATTTCCTCGGAATATTCCGAGGAAATACCGAGGAACTAGTGTTTGGGGTTTCAAAACATCAATTTTTTTTGCCGTATTTCATTTCTTATACAATTGTAATGCATACCATTGAGGATTCTTTGTATACATGAGCATAAACCATGAAATAACAAATTTCAAAACTAATTGAAAGTATTCCCTTTACCGTTCATTAAAAGGTATAAGTGTTTCTCTTATGTTGCGAGATTTCGTTCATACAATCGGAAAAGTGTTAATTATACGGTAAGGAACAAATTTTTGACTTCATAATGAACGTAAGACACTTAATAAGGGTTATATAGGTGTTATTCAAACGGCAAAACGTTGTTTTCGGTTTAAAAACCCTATTTCCTCGGAATTTCCTCGGATTATTCCGAGGGAACTCCGAGGAAACCCTCTTCTTCCTCGAAATTTCCTCGGAATATTCCGAGGAAATTCCGACGAACTAGTGTTTGGGGTTTCAAAACGTAATTTTTTTTTTAAAAACGCATCGATCGATGCGTTTTTGAACAAAAACAAATCGATCGATTACTAAGATGGCCCGGGCCGTAAGATTGTGATCGATCGATGAGAGTATCCCATCGATCTATCGACAATCTGAATTGTTCCTCGGAAAATCTTGTATGTTTTTTTAAAAATGCATCGATCGATGCGTTATAGAACAAAAACGCATCGATCGATTACTAGGATGGACCGGGCCGTAAGATTGTGATCGATCGATGAGAGTATCCCATCGATCTATCGACAATCTGAATTGTTCCTCGGAATTTCCTCGGAAAATCTTGTATGTTTTTTTAAAAATGCATCGATCGATGCGTTATAGAACAAAAACGCATCGATCGATTACTAGGATGGACCGGGCCGTAAGATTGTGATCGATCGATTACTAGGATGGACCGGGCCGTAAGATTGTGATCGATCGATGAGAGTATCCCATCGATCGATCGACAATCTGAATTGTTCCTCGGAATTTCCTCGGAAAATCTTGTATGTTTTTTTAAAAACGCATTGATCGATTACCAAGATGGCCCGGGCCGTAAGAATATGATCGATCGATGCGTTATAGAAAAAAAACGCATCGATCGATGCGTGTTCGGAAAACAGAATTATAAGGCAAAACCCGACCTTTTTTGGATCTAAACCTTAGAACTCTCATCCCCTCCGATTTCCCCTATAATTCGCCCCCCCCCCTTTCTCTCTCTATAATCATCCGATTTGAACAATTTTGGGCTCTATTCCATTTGATTTTTCGAGCTCTACCTGATTCCTACACTCGTCTTCACCCTAAGACAGGTATACTCCGCGAATCTCCACATTCTGAAATCGTGTTCTTGAGCAATTTTTTGGGTTTTGTGAATTTCTTATTTCCGTGTTGATTCCTTGATCAAATATGCATGAAACAGATGTTTAAACATGTAATAGAACATAATTGTCTGTGATCAACGAGTTTGGAACATGATTTGAGATGATTTAGGGATAGAGAATTTTTTTCAATTTCGTTTTTTTTATCACAACTCGATTTCGCTTTTCATTTTCATGTTGCTTTGAGTTCTTAATTGATTATAACCATGTTGAGAGCAATGATTCTATTTTGTAGAGAATGAAGCGCACGAAAACATCAGCAAAGAAAAACACACAAGAAGAGGGTTCGTCACAGCTGGAGAAGCAAAGGCCAAAGAAGTGGGATAAGTCTGATACCACCCACTACAACAACATGAAGAAGGTAGCCGGCTACACAACTAGCATGTCCTGAGACGATGACAATATTGGGAATCAAAGCAGACATTGAAGGACTGTTCCAGAACATGGGTCTAGGCCAACTATGCAACCTCAAGGAACCCACTTATCCGGAGTTGGTACGCCAGTTCATAGCATCCGCATACGTCACCCGTCCCGATGATAGCCATCAGGAAGGTTTTCTGGCATTCGTAGTGCAGAAAGTATACTATGAGGTATCTTTCACAGACCTCTGCGGACTATTTGGATTGAGTGCGGGGGAGAGGACATATGGTCTTTATTGGACTTCAGAGCTGTTGAACTTCTGGGAAACGATTGGCACAGGGGTTTATAGATCTTCTCAGGCAAAGGAGTCACTTATCCGGAGCCCAGTACTGAGATATGCGACACGCCTCATTGGCTCATTGCTATACGGGACAACCACAGCCGCATCAGTCACGCAATGGGAGTTGTGCCTCCTGTACCAAGGTGTGAGGCATTTGCTACCGGCATTTGGAAACTCTACATTCCCACCTGCTACTGCCTTCAACATGGGAGCGGTGCTGGCCGCAAACTTAGCAGGATACAAGGGGAAAGTAACCAAATCCAAGAGCAATGCATGTGGATTTGGTGCAGTGATTACTCGGATCCTTAGACATGTGGGTGTAGACTGCGAGAACCAGCAGGTAGCACTGGACAGATCGAACAACATTGCTTGGAACTACCTGGATGTCATTTCTCTAGTAAGTAAGGAGTTCATAGCTGGTCCCCACTCGAGGATCGATCGGGATGGTCCTTACGTCTACGTATTCCAGGACCGAGCGAAGAAAACACTCTACTGCCACCTGCCTCAGATCGGCCTGACTGCTCTACTTTCAGAGGCTGCAGTTGAGTTCCTACCCCCTGCTACCGCACTAGTAGACAAGCCATCCTTCTTCACGCCAAAATATCAGACCAAAGGCAAGGGCGTGGTTCATGAAGAAGGACAAGATGAGGCTGCACAAGCCATTCCAGATGATTCACAACCCCATCAGCTACTCCCATCAGACTCCAGCCAGTACCACCGAACGCCACTTCGCGCCAGCAACAACATTGGAGAGATCAGAGCATAAAGACAAACAACGACATGCTACACAAGATCTGGGCTGCCATTTCACGTATCAGGCCGTGTCGTTGCCAAAAGGATGATGTAGTTCATCGGGACAACTCTCCATCCAGCTCTGGTTCGGGTTCGAGTGGTACACACAGGGTAAGAAAGAGGTCCAAGAGACCCAACGATGCAGGAACATCTGGAGCAGGAGACGAGGAGTAGGAGCTATCACCGGCTATTTTTTTTTTTTAGGTTTCTTAATTATGAGTTCGTATTTCTTTTACATGGTTTCTTTGTTTTATTTGGTTGTGTTTTGTGTAGCTTTTAATTCGTATTCAGCTTTGCCTTGCTAGATAAACCAAATAACTATTATCCGAGGAAAGAGGTTATATCAAGTGTTCCTCGGAATTTCCTCGGTATTTCTTAAAAAAAAAAATAATAAGTTCAATGGTAGTCTGTTTCCGAGTCATCATCACCAGATGAATCTGAATCTGGATCTTGGTGAAACTCTCCAATCACTGGTTCATCCTCTACGTGAACGACGGCTTCCTCTCCAAAGTCGGTTAAATCGACTACAAGGCCAACTCCAGCTAAATCTTCTGCTGCACTACAGTTGCCGGATGTGCTTGGTTGTAGTGGGTCTTCCAGCTCAGAACTTCCCTGAACTCGGCCTCTCGGGTTGAGTCTTGTAACAGTAACCCATGGATCATCTCTGTTCCTTACCCGGGGGTACTTGATATAACAAACCTGTAACATTTAGAAAAATTATAAATTAATACACATGATGATGAATCATTCTGAATAATTAACATTTAATTACCTGATCGGCCTGGGAAGCAAGAATGAAAGGATCATAATATTGCAGCTTTCGCCTCGAATTTACTGATGTAACACCAAATGCATCTGTTCTCACACCTCGATCTGGGGTGTTGTCGTGCCAATCACAATAGAAAACAGTACAGCGCAATCCAACCATGCCCAAATACTTGATTTCCAAAATCTCATGTATGTGTCCGTAGTATACATCATCTCCTGATGCAGAACAAACGCCAGCATCATAAGTCGTACTCGAACGTCTCCTCTTCTGAGTTGTGAATGCATATCCTCGAGTACAAAATCTCGGATATGACTTCACAACAAAGTTTGGTCCAACGACCATCTCACGTATCCAATCGTCAAATGTTTCACCTCTGGCCAAACCAGCAGACACCTATTAATAGCACATATATATATATATTATATCAATAAATGTGAATTAGTATAAATATGTGATAAAATATATTTTAATTTGTTTAAAGCACTCACATAAGTAAACATCCATCCAGTAAATTCTCTCTGCTTCATTTCTTCTAGTTCGTCCTCTGTGGCGTATCTATACTCGAACCGCTTTTCTGCCATGAAAATCCTGTATATGATGACAATAATGTAATTAATTAAGATTTAAATTTCAACTTGTTAAAATAAAAATTTGTAAGCTCATTTATTTACCTCTCATATTGAAGAACGTCTTCGCAGTTGGTGAGCAAATATGTTTGCAAATGACTGCGCTCCTGCTCAGTAAGTCGACGGTCCTTTGGTTTTCCGCTAAGTCGTCCAACGTCTGTGAAAATGTCTGGAACCGTAACATGATATGTTGCCCGTTCGCCTCTATCATCATGCCGAGCAGGTCTTCTGTTTTTGGTCTGAACTTCTGCTGGAAAGTAGTACTCGGCAAAGTTTGAAGTTTCTTCATTGATCATCTGTGCGACTATAGAACCTTCCACCCTACTTAAATTTTTCACCATCTTCTTCAAATGGAACATATACCGCTCATACAGATACATCCATCTATACTGCACAGGACCACCAAGTTCCAATTCTCTTGCCAGGTGAATAACAAGATGCTCCATAACATCAAAAAATGAGGGAGGAAATATCTTCTCAAGGTTGCACTGAATCACGGCTATGTTAGTCTTCAAATTTTCAATACCTTCAAGAGTCACTGATCTCGTGCATAAATCGCGGAAGAAACCACTTATCCCTGCAATTGCTTCATGAACATTTCGTGGTAATAGTTCCTTGAAGGCGAACGGAAGGAGGCGCTGCATCATTACATGGCAATCGTGGCTTTTCAAGCCAGTAAACTTTCCTTCCTTTCTGTCGATACAGTTACGCAAATTTGATGCGTAACCGTCTGGAAATTCCACATCGTTTGAAATCCAATCAAAGAACGCATCTTTTCCCGCTGCATCAAGTCGGTATATGGGAAAAGGAGCCCTACCATTCTCATCAACATGAAGTTCTGAACGAGCACATATATCGACTAAATCCAGTCTTGACTTCAAATTATCCTTTGTTTTACCTTGAACATTAAGGATCGTGTTCATGAGATTGTCAAAAAAGTTCTTCTCAATATGCATGACATCTAAATTATGCCTTAGCAGATGATCCTCCCAGTATGGCAGATCCCAGAAAATACTTTTTTTGTGCCAGTTATGTAGTTCTCCAACAGCATCTACCGGAAAACGCTCATGTCCACCGACTTCTGGCGTCCTTTCTGCACCAAAATCTCTTAGTTGTATCTTCAAATCTTTCCCACAAATTTCCGGAGGTGGACTGTCAAACACCCTCTTGTTCTTCGTAAACAAATTCCTACTCCTACGATATGGATGATCAGGTGGTAGGAATCTCCTGTGACAGTCAAACCAACACGTTTTCCTTCCGTGCTTTAGTTGGAAAGCATCAGTGTTATCTTGACAATATGGACATGATAGCCTTCCATGCGTTGTCCATCCAGACAACATACCATATGCTGGAAAATCACTTATTGTCCACATTAGTACTGCCCGCATTTGAAAGTTTTCTTTACACGAAACATCGTATGTTTCAGCACCTTGAGCCCATAGTTGTTGCAACTCATATATTAGTGGCTGAAGAAACACATCAAGTGATCTCTTAGGATGCTCTGGTCCGGGAACGAGAATCGAGAGAAAAAAAACTCTCGTCGCAAGCACAAGTTTGGGGGGAGGTTGTATGGTGTAAGAATGACGGGCCATAGAGAATACTGTCTTCCACTCTTGCCAAACGGACTGAAACCATCAGTACATAATCCAAGGTAGACATTTCTTCTCTCATACGCAAAGTCGGGATACTTTGATTGGAAATGCTTCCACGCTTTTGCATCTGAAGGATGTCTGATCTCACCATCTGTTGAGTGCTCCGCATGCCATCTCATTGGTTGCGCTGTGCGTTCAGACAGATACAACCTCTGCAACCTTTCCGTCAAAGGTAAATACCACATCCTTTTATATGGCACTGGAACTCTTCCACTCGTATCTTTATAACGAGGCTTTCCACAAAATTTGCATGTAACCCGCTGTTCATCCGCCCTCCAATAAATCATGCAGTTGTCGCTGCATACATCTATTACCTGATACGATAAACCAAGACCAGCTACGAGTTTCTGAACCTCGTAGTATGAACCAGGAGCTACATTATCCTCGGGTAGAATACCTTTTACAAAATCAGCAATCGCATCCACACAGTCTTCAGCCAAATTATAATCTGTTTTAATGCCCATCAATCTTGTAGCAGATGATAAAGCTGAATGACCATCTCTGCAACCTTCGTACAATGGTTGCTTTCCAGCATCCAACATATCATAAAATCTCCTAGCTTCTGCATTGGGTAAATCTTCCCCTCTAAAATGATCATTTACCATCTGCTCAGTACCTACACCATAATCTACATCCGTTCTAATTGGTTCTTCTAATCTAACCGCTGGCTGAGGTTCACTAGTACTACCATGTTCATAATCAGTTTCCCCATGATGATACCAAATTTTGTAACTTCGTGTAAACCCACTCAAATATAGATGAGTCCAAACATCCCACTCTTTAATAACCTTTCTATTTTTACAATTAGAGCAAGGACATCTTAACATACCTGTTTTTGCTTCCGGTTGTCGGTGAACTAACCCCATGAATTCAGTTATACCTCGTTGGTATTCTTCCGTAAGCAATCTCGTGTTCGGATCCAAATGAGGTCGATCGATCCAAGAACGAAAATAATTTGAAGAAGACATATTTTTTATGAATCAAATTCGTGTGTAAATAGAGTAAGAGGGAGGATGAAGATATGAAGTGAATGAAGAGGAAGAGGAGTGCTTGTATTTATAGTTTAAATCCTGCCGACATACCGAGGAAATTCCGACGGAATTCCGACGGACAAAACTAGTTCGTCGGAATTTCCTCGGAATTTTGTAAAATCCCCCAACGGCTATAATATTTCCTCGGAATTCATCGGTTTTTTCCGAGGAACACAGTTTTCCTCGGAATTTCCTCGGAATATTCCGACGGACTGTAGTTTCCTCGGAATTTCGTCGGTATATTCCGAGGAAACCCAATTTTGTGTTTCCTCGGAATTTCCTCGGAAATTCCTCGGTATATTCCGAGGATTTCATTTTCCGTCGGAATGTCCGTCAGAATATCGCTGTTTTCTTGTAGTGGGAGTTTTCGGTTTCAGAATCTTTTGATATTATCTACAAGTTTTTTGTCTTGTCTAGCTCGTTGCTCGCTCTTTGGATTCTCCCAATCTTTCTCCTTTATGTTCTCAAAGGTCTGATTTTTCTTCCCTCTTAATTTTGTCTGTTTCAGCAATTTTGCATTAGATGTTAGTTCTGATATTAGTTATGTGGATTATGATGCGGAGAGATAGAGGGATCCTCGTCACTTCAAACGGATATGGTTTCCACCGTTTGATAATAAGGAGCCTCCAATGGACAATGATCACTCATCTGGAAATAGAGTCAATCATGTTAAGGTAAATGGATTACAAGTCTTAACATAAACGAATCTTGTTAAGATGTTCCTGTTACTCACCTCTTATCTCTTTGTTTCAGGGTGCTATCATTTTCTCAAACAATGTGACAACTGTGTCCCCCACTTACGCACAAGAAGTTCGAACATATGAGGTACAAGAATCTCTTTTTGGTTAATCATACAAAGCTTTGTATTTTTTAATCGGTTTATTTGTATTGTTAGGGAGGAAAGGGACTCCATTCAACACTCAATGCAAACTCCAAGAAGTTCATTGGGATCCTTAACGGCATTGACACAGATTCGTGGAACCCCGCGCAACGGACCCTTTCCTTAAGGCTCAGTTCAACGCTAAGGATCTACAAGGGAAAGAAGAAAACAAATACGCACTTAGAAAGTAGCTTGGACTTTCTTCAGCAGAGCCAGACGGCCTTTGGTCTTGGTTCAAAAAGGCGTGTGGCGAGAAGAAGCGACGACACTGGCGCTTAGCGCCTAGCGCCATGGCGCCACAAAGCGAGCACTTCGTGTATCCTGCAACAAAAAGGTAAGCTCTAGACCATCTATATGTATATCATGCAGCACAACTGAAAAAACCAAATCCATATAATAAAATTCAAAGGTTCTTATAGCAAAACACAACTGAAAATACCAAATGCAAACACCAAATTAAAAAAAAAACAAATTCAAAAGGAAATGAAAACAGCAGTAGACAAAGCTCTACTCCGATTCAGAATCCTCATACTCCAAATCCCTATCGTAGCCAACACCTTCCTTGCCTTCAATGTCATTCTCTTCATCAACCAACTCCAAATGAGAAGGTGATGGACCATAGCGTTTCTTCTGAGTTGAAGAGCTTGCTATTCCTTTTCCTTTGTCGTTCTTAGCTGAAGTAGGAGTCTTTGCTCCTCTAGTAGTGTAGTTTGGTTCTTCAGCTCCTACTGCTTCACTCACCACACTCCAAGTCAGGTCCTCATCATCATGGACGAAATCATCATCTTCATCGTTGGAGGAGTTCCCATCCATATTTCCCATCAACCATTCGTTGCTATCATCTATTTCATCCAATATAATTGGATCCTTTGCATCGTTTCTCTTCATTCTCCGCTGCAAAGCACGATTGTACTTGACAAACACCATGTCATTCAATCGGCTTTGAGTTAATATGTTCCTTCTCTTGGTATGAAGCTGCATATGATCAAACTAAGTCAAACATACATATGAATATAGTATTCAGTTCATGTAAATCTAGAGATTCTAAAAGACTTACATGCTGAAAGACTCCCCAGTTTCTTTCACAGCCTGTTTCACTACACGTTAGGCTTAGGACCTTAACAGCAAAATCTCTGAGATTAGGAGCTGAACTCCCGTAGCTTGACCACCACTCAGCTAGTAACACACAAAAAAAAATACACGGCCATTCTTAAACGCTTCAAGCTCAAAATAAAATATGGATAGCAGAAAACAGAGAATTCTTACCTGGCGACTTCATCTCTCTCTTCCTAATGGCCATGGGAAGACCGGAGAGTCCACTAGCATTCTTAAACACTTCAAGCTCTACCATGATTCGGTCTTAAATCACACTATCTCGAACCAACCTTGTGATGCATTGGTACAGTCCAGTTTCCACTTCCTCACAACAAACATCAACAGGATGTGCATAATGAATAGCTGGATTGAGGAAGTAACCTGCAGCGTGAAGTGGTTGATGAAGCTGACAGTCCCATCGCTTGTCTATCATCTCAAACACCTTCTCATACTTCTCCTTCTTCCCTTTGAAGCTCTTAGCAATAGCTTCTTTCGCCCTATTCATAGCAGTGTAGATGTACCCCATCGGTGATTTCTTCTCACCATCAACCATCCGGAGCACCTTCACCAACGGACAGCTTATCTTCAACGCATAAGCAATGTTCCTCCAGAAGCTCTCTTGAAGAATATACTGCTTCAGCTTCCTTGCTCCTGCTTCCTTAGGCCATTTCGATTGGTTCCATTACTCCGAGGTCACCATCTTCTTCAAATTAGCTTGCTGAAGATGATACTGAGACATGGTGATGAAAGATCTTACGAATCTTGTTACAGCCGGCCTATGCAAGTTCCTTTGCTTTGTAAACCTCCTCATCATGTTCACAAGTGGGACACGACAATAGATGTAAGCATTGATGAACATGCACTTCTTCATCGCACTCTTCACTGCCTCTATCTTGCCAATATCCTCCAGCATCAACTCAAGGCAGTGTGCAGCACAAGGAGTCCAAAAGAGATGTGGACGTTTTGCTTCCAAAAGTCTCCCAGCCTTCACGTAGTTGGAGGCATTATCAGTAACAACCTGAACCACATTCTTCTCTCCAACGTCTTCAACCATATCATCAAGTAGCTTGAACAGCAGTGTAGCATCTTTGACGACTTCATAAGCTTCTTTTGACCTGATGAACACAGAGCCTTTTGGTGAGTTAACCAGAAATTTCACTATGTCTTTTTGCACCATCAAATCGCGCCATCCATCAGACATGATCGAGCATCCTTTCACTGCCCACTCCTCTCTGTTAGGAACCAGCTCAGCTTGAACATTGGCTACTTCCTTTTGAAGCAGAGAGAACCGGAGCTCATACATCGAAGGAGGCTTTAACCCCATCCCATACTGCCCAATCAGCTCTGTCATCTCCTTGAAACTGTCATGTAAGGCAGCATTGAAAGCAATCCCAGCATAGTAAAACCACCTTGCTATTCCTCCACACACTTTGTCTCTTAACTCCTTGTCACAAGCTCCAAACACCGCTTTCATATCCTTTCTTCCTTTCAGGATGTCTGGAGGCAATGACATCACGAACTTGTCCAAAGGAGCACGGTTCTTCCTCTTGGCAGCCTTTCGTACTGGCTGATCACCATCCACGTCTTCGACATCATCTTCATTCACCGCAGCTTCGTACCTCATTGACTGAGCATCTCTTTATGCAGCTCTTACGGCCATGTAGTTCCCCAGCTCAGCTCTGACATGTTCTGGACAGACAGGACACTTCTTTGCATTCTTGTGCCCGCTAACAAGGTGTTGTTTCAACCATGAAACTCCAGCAGTTAACACCTTGTTGCAGAAGATACACTTCCAGTGGTTGATGTTGTTGTTAACCATGATTCCATACTTTCTTCCCGGATCCGCTTGTCCTCCTCCTTGAGAACCTCCTCCTTGAGACCCTCCTCCTTGAGACCCTCCTCGAGATGTTCCAGCTCCAGCGCTAGACATGATCACTACAACATAAACAAACATAAATGAGAAGAAGCTATTGAATATAAACAAAACGATCATAAACTTGCATTAAAGAAACTGACTTAACAAGAAGACGCTATGATAAACAAGACACGATCATATACTTATATTTAAGAAAAAGCTACTGATTTAAGAACTAAAAATACGCTATGATTAACAAGACACAATCATATAATTATATGTTAAAAAAAAACTACTGATTTAAGAAGAATAAATTATAATACAAACAAGGAATGAAAAGAAGCTACTGTGGTTACTAATGAGCTAAAACCTTGCAAATAATAAGATACTGCCGCGTGTTTAAGAGAAGAGAAGCTAATGATTTTAACTTAAGGTTAGGAGGGTTATTATATAGGAGAAGAAGTAGGGTTAGTGGGATTGTATCCTAGGTTAGTGGGGTTGTGGAAACTCTCCTCTACACGCTTAATACGTGAAAAGAGTATATACTTTTAGATATACTAAATATTCTTCTTAAACAGTTTTGTTAAGTTCACAAATTTGAATAAAATCTACCTTTTTTTTACAGGTACAATAAATCGCTGTGTTTAGCACTTTAGAAAAATCTCAAAAGCGATGAAAAGCGAGGGAAAGCGAAGGATTTATGTACCTCGCCTGGCAATGAGGTCCCTAAGCGATGAGGTCCTCGCTTTGTGGCGCTTAGCGCCTTGGCGCTAAAAGCGCTCGCTTTCTCGAACCAAGCCTTTGGTTGGTTGCATAACAAGATTAGTGCCACAGAAAGGAGTTCATCTAATCAGACATGCTATATACATAACGTTAGAGTTAGGTGGACAGTTTGTTCTCCTTGGTTCTAGTCTAGTCCCACATATTCAGTTTGTTCTCCTTCTTTTCTCATGGTCCTGCTCCTATCGATTACAGGTAATTTACTTCCTAATCTCTTTCCCATAAATCTCTTTACTGTTTCGGGTTCGTGAGTTTCATAAAAATGTAAAAGAAAAACAGTTTGGTCTTGCATGAGGAAGAGTTTCACAGGTTAGCCAACTTCACTAACGACCTTCTTGAGAACATTGAGGTATGTAAAGCTGAAGACTTTGACTAGTTTTAGACTCATACTTTGTCCCTACTTAACAATGTATTGGCTTGGAACAACATTGATTCATGTTCAGGATTACGGTGATAATGTACAGATTGATGGTTTTTATATCATATTTGTTTAAATTTTATGAAATCCGATTATTCAACTTCTAAAATAAAATTAAAAAAAAGTTTAATTTTTAAGAACCTCTTTAATGTTCTTCCATTGCACCATGTCAAATTTAATTACATAAGCAAGGGTTCTAAACTTCACAAACTACTAAATTAACTATTAAACTAATCATTAGAATCCATCATGGGCTCTAACCATTGGACATGCTCTAAGAACCGTCTCTTAGCCGAAATGTGTAAAAAAAATGTCAAATCATGAGTTAATAGCCTCCGCTAAAAAACCGGGGTTAATCACGCTATAAAAAAATTCCAATACAATCAAATGAAACAGCTGTTCAAATTATGTTATACGACAAGTCCATACATACTTGTTCGGTTGATATGCCAAGTCCTTGCCTCTTTAACAATTGTGAAAGGTATACTTTACATTTTTTTGTATACCTTATTGGTTGATCTAATTAGTTCCGAAAAACGTATCTAGTGCTATAGAATAGGTTAACTACTATATTGCATGACCCAAATTTAGAGTGTTTTCCAACTAATGTCATAAGATAACCGGATCATCTATTACCGAACTCTATAAGTCAAAGACAAAGTCAAACTTTCTACATGGCTATGCTTCTGTTTTAATGAAGGCTCGAACCCCGGATAGAATGTTACAGCACATTCGCAAGTCTTGCTTACAACTTAATCACAACCATGCAGGCTATACTTAACATATGATTATGCAAAAAAGTAACAGAGATGTATATGTTTTCACACTAACACATAACACATAAGCATATATACTTACTTTAAGGAGTTTACACATAGCACATAAAACATGTCACCGGACAATATACACATATGCAAGCATCACTGGACATGCAACATCATGTTCTTGAACTCTTCAAAATCAATAACACCATCAAGATTCTTGTCATGGGCTCGAATCATCCTCCCACAATCCCAACTCTTTGTCTCCTCCTCGAATCCGATCCGTTCCAACACCGTTCGAAGCTCCTCCGACGAAATATAACCATCTCCGTTCACGTCAAACACATTAAACGCCCCCACAATCGCATCATCATTATCAACAACACTATCGTTCTTTGTTTCCTTCCTATCTGAAACGGCGTCGTCGTAGAACCGAAGGAACTCGTCTAAGTCGAGACTCTGTTTTCCAACGAACAGTTCGAGTTCTTCGGGAGTGTGTTCGGACCAACCGAGTCTCTCTAGTATCCAATGAAGCTCGTCGAGGGTCACGAGACCGTCTTGGTTCTTGTCGAGCTTGTGGAACATTCTTTGGAGATCGTTTATGCTTATGAATGAACAATCCATATCTCTCGGTGTTTCTGTTTCTGATAGTTTTAGACCTTTTGGTTAGGGTTGGTGAAAATATGGGTACTCTGTTTCTGAATAAAGTTTCAAGCTCTATAGACTCTTCATACACACACACGGACGGGGAAGGTGTACTTGTAGACGGAAACGATTGAAGCGGGAAACTTCGGAGAAGATGGTTATGAAAATGACAATCGATTTTTTCTTCTTTCAGAATGACGTTTCTAGAAGAAAAGTCATTAAAACACGACATTTCTCTCATTGTTTTTTTTATAGAATTTATTCGTCAACTATGACATATATCTAATTGTCAATGAAAATATTTAAAGCTAATGACTCGTCTAGTTCTAATCTAATACTATTTGGTTCAGTTTATTTAATCTTGAATAATGGTGTGTCGTGTGATTATACTCGTTGATGATTTTACAATTGGAAAACTTACTAATCCAAATAAATATAATTTAAGATATTTTGATAGATTAATAGTATGTAGCAGAGTGTTATCATAACCTGATTTTGACGTATAGAATGTTCTGTAATGTTCTCGAGTTACGCGGCACTAAGACCATCCACATATAGTAGAGATTTATCACCGGCCACATACGTTACGTACGAACACATTCCAATTGATTTTTCTTTTGGAGAAACAAAAAACGACAATTTTATTGTTTTCATGTGTATAATATAAACAAAACTATAGTGTACCATCTCCAATTCCACACCATTCCATACGGTATTAAAATAAAAAAATCAACACAATAATAACACAAGGCTCTCTCAGCCCAGCTTTTAAAATCTCTAAAGAGGTGACATGTCAATAAATAAAAAAACTTAAAAGCCAATAGGAACATTTCGTAGTAACACATCAACTCCACGTATACTATACACACAAAAACTACAAATAGTCTCACTACTCTAACGTTCCAACTTCGTTTGCGAATACTTAAATGCAGTACTGGAAAATAAAATAAAGATAAACCCAATGCGCTTAGAAAGTCAACAAAAATTGAGAGGTGATTCAATCGATTTGAATGCTTTAGAGCAGTTGCAACGGGGCATGACAACGAATCCGTAAGCCCGGTCCGTTGCACTTTTTGGATTTTTTAATTAATATAAACCCAGCCCATTTGACGGATTGATCCGTAAATTGCATCTTGACGGACCCGGTCCGTGGGTGACGTGGCGGAAAGAGATTGGACGGAGGCGCGATTGTGTTTGGTATTGGCGAGAAAAAAATCGTCATTTCGACGAAAGCAAAGAAAAAAAAAACCTCTCAACTCTCTAGGGCGATTGTCGGATCCCACCTTCGCGATTCAACTCCGTCTGATCGTCAAGGTAAGTAGAAGCGTTTTTTTCTATATTAATCGAACTAGATTGTTTCCATTTATATTCAATAGAGTTGGAATCGTTTCGTATCAAAATTAGGGTTCGAAAAAAATCTGCGATTTGGGAATTTTTTATTTTCAATCGATTTGCTTTCGTTTCAATCGATTTTGTTTTGTTTCAATCGATTATTTTCCGTTTAAATCGGGTTTCGATTAGTTTTCGATCGATTTAGGGATTTGAAGACCCTTTTGGGTCTCGATCGATTTAGGGATTTGAAAACCCTTTTGGATCTCGATCGATTTAGGGATTTGAAAACCCTTTTGGGTCTCGATCGATTTAGGGATTTGAAAACCCTTTTGGGTCTCGATCGATTTAGGGATTTGAAAATTGTGCATTTTTTCCATTCGATTTAGGGTTGCGACTCTATTTAGTGTTGATATGTTCGTCTTTCTTATTGTTTTTCAAAATCAATGCTAATCTTTGCTTTTTGCTTGTCTCTTTCTTTGCAGGTTAAGGAAAATGGGAAGGTATAGCTATAGCCAGCCGTCCTCATCATCAGCGTCCATCGACATCACCTCACTTCTCGACGCTGAAGCTCAGTTGTACGCCGATGAAGCTCAGAGTAGCTTCGATAATGGAGAGCCGTTTCAGAACCAACCTCAACCTGAGGGGGATGATGGCATCCCGACGATCTGCTACTGTGGGAGTGAGCCGGTTGTTGCTACAGCCTACACGGAAAAAGATCCAGGCCGTAGGTATTTCACCTGCAACAATGTCGTTGATGGAGCCACTCACATCTGGAAGTGGTGGGATGACGCGGTCATGGAGGAGATGAGGGACTTTCAGACGGAGATAAGACGGCTTAAGGAAGCAGTTGCAGAGAGAGACAAGAAGCTGCTGCTGCTAGAGAAGACTGTGTACGACGCAGGAAAGGATACCACACGAGTTAAGCTAATGGTGTGCCTGCTAGTGGTCATAGGTTTGATAATCTTGGTTCTACATGGTAAGTTCTCGACTTATTTGGATTTCATTTTCAGTTTATGCGTTTGTATTAAAACATTTGACTGCCTAATGTTACTTGTTTGCAGGAGTAGCTTCAAAGGCTTCAATGGGGGAGTGTTCTATCACCTGTCCAATGGCCAAAAAAGTAAAGGTACTCTGCTTTTCTTTTCTATCACTTGACAATGTATATTCCGTAAAAAAAAAATCAAATAGTATTGTAGATTAATTGAATGGTTTTTGTAGGTAGATAAAAAACTAGGACTGTATTAATAAATGCTACTGATTTGCTTTATATCTTCCCAACCCGTGTGATTTGATTGGTTTTAAAGGTTCTACGTTTAAATTTCTGTAGATTAATTGAATGGTGTTTGGTTAAATAGCTGTTATAATACATAGGATTTAATTTTGCTACTGATTTTTGCCACTGATTTTGAATGGTATTTGGTTAAATTGCTTTTAGTTTGCTTCCTATCTTCCTAACTGCTCAGATTTGATAGGCTTTTATTGTATAATAAATTGGAACATGTATTACTTAAGGCTCTGTGTAACTACTTGAGTAACACAGAGCATTTTTACAGCCATGTCGGGTTATAGACACCTGCTGTACAGTCAAATGCCAGTAGATCTTGAATCACCCGAGCCTTTTTGGCTCGGGTCTCAAGCTCCTGATGATTCTCCTAGCGAAATCCCACCTGAGTGTCCTAGTCAAGTCCCTGGTCAGTCTCGTAGGCAAGTCCCTAGTCAGTCTCGTAGGCAAGTCCCTGAGGAGTCTGTTAAGACCTTTGCAGATAGAAGGAAATATTCACCCAAAGAGGATAGGATCCTTATTGGTGCTTGGCTTAACACCAGTAAGGACCCTCTCGTAGGCAACGAGCAGAGAGCTGTTGCTTTCTGGAAGCGTATTGTAGACTACTACAACACCAGCCCTCAGCTCGTTGGGGGAGTACCGCGAGAGGTTACTTCTTGTAAGCAGAGGTGGTCTAGGATCAATCATGAAGTATTCAGATTCACTGGTTGCTACAACCAGGCGCTGAGGGAGCAGAGAAGCGGCCAAAATGATGATGATGTGATCAAAGCTGCTTACGATATATTCTTCACCAAGTACGATACCAAGTTCACACTCGATCACTGCTGGAGAGAGCTCAGGCATGAGCAGAAATGGGCCTCCACTTATATGGCTAAGGATGGTGGAAAGGAAAAGCGGAGGCCAGTGGTGGATCTTGACGGACCAGAAGAAAATGTTGTTGGAGAAGATGAGGATAGACCAGTCGGGGTAAAGGCTGCGAAAGGTGCCAGTAAGAAGAAGAAGAGTGGTCGAGATGAGGAGTTGTCTAAGCTACAAGGCGTTTTGGAACTTAAGGAAAAACTGTCTAGAAATAAACTCCTTGATCGCTTGCTGGCCAAGAAAGAGCCATTGTCTGAGATCGAAACAACACTAAAAATGAAGCTTATGTCTGAAATGTTATGATGTGTACTGTGTGTTGTTTGAGGTCACTTGCAGGAAAAGTTAGTACTTGTTGTGTGATGTGTGTACTTGCTTAGTTGTTACAGCTAAACTAACCATTTTTTAAACGTGTTGTTGCAGGTAGTCACGGGAGGATAGGAGTTCTTTTGTTCCTTAGCTAATGTGGAGTTGTCACGGGTGGATTTAGAGTACTGAGAGCATTTTGGCATGTAGCTCCTGCTCATAAGTCACGGGTTTTCCCTTCTTGTAGTATAAGTACTCGGATATGTATCTCTTTCTCCTCAACATCAAAAACCTTATCATCAAAACCTTTGTAATATTTTGGAACGAAAACCATTGTAATATTTGTCTGCTACTTGCTTCTCTCAATCCTTTGTATCTATCTCATCAACATGCTTCTCGTACCATAACCATAATCAGGTTTCGCTTCTTGTTTTTTTTTTTTTCTTGTTTTTGAAAGTTATTACCATAACCATTGTAATAATAATCAGGTTTCGCTACTTGCTTCTTGTTTTTGTTTCATCATAACCATTTAGTAAAATTTAGTTTTAAAAGTTGCTAGTAAACGCTGGTTTTTTTAAAGTTATAACAAACTCCAATTGAATAGATAAAAAAAAATATATCAGATTCACTAAATAGAAGAGATTTTTCAAACTTAGAGGAAATTTGTATATTTTTAACTTATAAGGAAAAAAATAGAAGAGATTTAAAAGTAGAACAAATCTAAATATTTAAAAGTAGAAGGAAAAAAAATAGAAAAGATTCAAAAGTAGAAGAAATCTAAATATTTTTAACTTATAAGAAAAAAAAATATAAGAAACCTTCTAAGCAAATTATTATTTATCCAGCAGGATAAGCAATGTCGTCATCTTCGTCTGATGAAAATGATGAAATCGAGGAGAGATTGGATGATATTATCGAAGATTTCATTGACAAAATTTACGACGATATAGTGGAGGCCGAACCCATACCGCAAAGGACCCGTAGTTATACTGAACGACACCGCGAAGGAGGACAGCACCAGCTAAGCAATGACTACTTCAACGACGACCATTCGATATATCCGATACAAACTTTTAGACGCCGATTCCGCATGAATAAGGGATTATTCATACGTATTGTCGATGGCCTTGAACAATTCTTTCCATTCTTTCAGCAAAGAAAAGATGCAACGGGTAGGTGGGGTCTTACTGCACTACAAAAATGTACGGCAGCAATTCGTCTACTTGCTTATGGAAATTCGGCTGACACGATTGACGAATATCTCCGACTTGGTGAGAGCACTGCACTTTCTTGTTTACATCATTTCACTGATGGGATAATACAGTTATTCGGAGATGAGTATCTGCGACGACCCACAGCAGAGGATCTTCAACGACTACTCGATATGGGAGAGAAGCGAGGGTTTCCTGCGATGGTCGGGAGCATTGACTGTATGCACTGGGAGTGGAAAAATTGTCCAACCGCTTGGAAAGGACAGTACGCCCGTGGCCACGGAAAACCGACTATTGTCCTAGAGGCCGTAGCTTCACAAGATCTTTGGATTTGACACGCATTTTTTGGTCTTCCAGGTACCTTAAATGATCTTACTGTCCTCGATCGATCTCCTCTGTTTGATGACCTTTTAGAAGGTCGAGCTCCCAGGGTGAGGTACATGGTCAACAACCACATGTATAAGTTGGCATATTACCTCACAGATGGTATATATCCAAAATGGTCAACATTTATCCAAACTATCACACTCCCTCAAAGTCCTAAACAACAGTTATTTGCTCAAGTTCAAGAATCAGTCCGAAAAGATGTCGAGCGGGCTTTTGGAGTATTGCAAGCTCGGTTTGCGATTGTGAAAAACCCGGTTCGTACAATGGCCAAAGAGAAGATAAGGAAGATAATGAGAGCATGTATCATACTACACAATATGATAGTTGAAGATGAACGAGATGGTTATTCAATGCGGTACGATATTTCAGAATTTGAAGAAGGAACATCTTCCAGAACTTCGGAGGTCCTAAACGCAAACCCTACACTAAACGAAATCCCGACAATTCTCAATAATATATTTCCCAACCGAAATGATCTTCGTTATAGGCAAACTCATGAACGATTGAAGAATGATTTGATCGAAAACATTTGGAATTAATTTGGCGATGAAGATTAATAATTAGTATCTTTATATTTAAACCTTGTATCTTTTAATCCTTGTATCTTTAAATTGAATCCTTGTACCTTTTTATTTTAATTATGCAATTAATAAATTTTCAATTTCAATTTTATTTTAAAAAAATAATAATATTTTATTGTTAAAGATTCCGTCTTCGGGATCACCATTGGACGAGCTTTTTAGACTCGAATCCTTCACTGTTCAAACAAAAAAAAAAAAAAAAAAAATATATTAAACAATTGCCAAGGATCCCAATGTGGGGATGACCATTGCAGTGCTCTTATAAGCCCGAGTTGCATCACCGCTTTTATTTGCATAGTTTACAAGTCGAGTAGTGGTTTAATACTTCTATATACATTTATACATTCTTGAAGATATAAGTTATATATTATTTGTATAATTTTTCCTTTTCCAGAGCCGGGATGACATTGCTTACCAATCTCTTTATTTTTGAAAAGTGTGCATGATAGTTCTTTGTATCAGTAGATCAGACTTCCTGTGTGGTATGTTTGAGTTTACTCACAACTCTTGCCTCTTGATTATCTTTGATCATCTTTGTCAGTTTTGATTAGTTTAATAATTGCAGCTATCTATACCGAATTACTTTGTTCATGAAAAATATGACCTACACGTATGATTTGTTTAACTTATTGAATAATTTAATAATTGCAGCTATATACTGAACTACTTTGTTAATGAAAAATATATGATCTACACCTAAGGTTTGATTAATTTTGGAATGCTGTGTTTCTATTTTCACTTATGTTAACACTTTCACCATTTGGTTTGACCTCAGAATCACGTGCAGCCATTGTGATAAAAAAAAAGTATAGGAAAATGGCTCAAAAGATACCCGACTTATGTTAGCAAAAATAAAAAAAATAATGCTTGGTTTATGTCTTTTTATTCTTGGGTTATAATTGCTTTGACTATTTCCATTCTGATTAATTTGCCATCGGGAGTGTGAGATGGAAAATTATATATTTGAAAAACACGACGATTTGAAGAAGATCCGTAAATTTAGTTTGCAGCCTGCTTTGTGGACCACAAGCAAATGAATTTACGAATTTTCTCCAACATCCCAAATTTTAGTCTGAGAAACAACCAACTAGTCAACAGTGTTTGCAATATCCATGATTGACATCAAGACACAGAAAAATGAAGATCATGCACAAGATTAGAAGAGTAACTTGACTATCAAAGGTTGAAAACATTGAAAACTTTCTCTCTTTTTTTGCTTATAAATTTTGTTTGCAAGAATTAAATATTAGATTCTAACCATCAGTTTTAGATTGTAATATAACAAATTGCGAGTCAAATCGTTTACTAATAAATTTGCGGGAGATCGTTCAATGCCCGTAGTTTCACTTCCGATTTCAAGCCACATACATCTATAAAATGGTCGGTTAGTAGGAGTGGTGACTCTTACTACTACTAATCATTTCGTATTTCCAATGATTTGTCTATTATAAGCAAAACATTACGACCAAATGAAAAGCAATACATAATAATTAGTTAACAATTTATAAGTAAAACAATTTGTTAATCCAAATACAATTTGCAAGAGAAAATAAATCAAACCAAGAGGAACTATATTTTTCAAGTTTTATATATTTCAATCATATTTGTTCTAATTTATGTTGTTATTTTACACTATGAAAATGTTGCATATACCAAATTCTCCTAAAATCTCCAAAGCTAAGATGTAGAGAGTCAAAGTGATGCAGGAGGAGACTATGATGGTTCTCATGTGATAAAACCAAAAGACTCAATATCATCATCTACACTGAAGAACCCAATAACAAGATTTTAGTCCTGTTGAAAGAAAATAAAAGTCGGAGAATACCCGAAAAAGGAAAGCAGAAAAAGAAGTAGGGTTAGATAAAATATCCGTAAAATTTGATTTGATAAGAACCAAAGTATAAGGATATTTGTAACTCTATGAAACATCACATACTAATATATAAATTCGTAAAAATGAAGTAAATCACAAAACTACTGTTTTCGGAATATATATCTTGATCCATTTTATGTATATATATTTAGAGGAAATTATATGCCAAGTGAAAAAGTAGCAAATCTAAAAAAAGATCACGGAATATATTTACGAAATAGAAATTTAAGGTATTAGTAAAGAAAATTAACATGAAATCATTAGTTACATTACAAAAATAAACATTTTGGGTATTATTTTTTTTAAAGAACTGCTCTACCGCAGCGTAGCGCGGATATTTATCTAGTACTTTCAAAATTAGATAATGTTTTATGAGAGGAAATCCTAAGTTGTTTTATACAGAGAGACCGTTAAGGACAGAATCTGAGCCCATTTAAGATATTTAGGCCTACTCCTTTATTTCGGCCCAACATGAAAACATTAAAGGTTGTGTAGTAATTGAGAAGCGACAAAAGCGGAAACGCTCTCTTCTCGAGTTGGCGCTTTAACTACTGACTATCTACCTCACTGATTTTGACACTTGGAGTCCAGTGGGAGCCATGGCGAGATCTACGATGAGATCAGTGAATTGCTTTTTCTAGCCACTAAAGTTATAGTGTGAAATAGTTCTTTCTCTCCTCCTTTGATTCAACTGTTGAGAGATTTCTAGAGATGGCAATGTAAGTGATCTGTTTATAGATGCAGAAGTCCCAAATAGCTATTGAGTTTGTGTGGTCATTAACTATATATCTCCAATGTTTTCCCTCACATCTTGTTTTTTTACAGGACTGTGACATGAAGTTTTTTAGTTAATATATGTCAATTTTAAGGAATCTGATTGTGTTTGAGATTTTAAGATGAGAAACCTGAAGATGAGGCCTGTGAAGAAGGAGCCTATTGTGATTGACTTAGACAGTGATGACGATGAAGATGTTCTTTGTGGTGAAATGAATGACTGTATGATGGATATTGATGTTTCATCAGAGTCTGAAGAAGCTAATCCCTCCAACATGCAAATGACCTTTTCTTCTGCCGCTGGTGCTAGTGATGATGATGATTGCGACAACAAAATTGATGATCAGTATCTGAAGTTGTTTGATAGTCTCATGGACGATGGAAACTCATATCTGATAGATAATCCACTGAGGTGTATCAGGTATGAAGTAGATAACGGAGGATACGACAAACGCGAGTTTAAAGATAAGCACAAGAGCAGAGAAGATCAGAACACTGGTGGTCGTGCCACCAAGAAGAATGTTGTTGTGTCAAGGACTCCTCATCGTGTCCAAGCAAGTGAAAAGAAGACAAAGGAGTTTGTGTTGAAGAGAAGAGAGAGTCCTGTGAATGATAAGAGTGTTGACGCAACAAGTCATGCGAGGAGAAGCTCGCAGCACAATGTTGAAGCTCGCGAGAAGGAGATTAGGGAAGCAGAGATGGTACCTGATCAGCATTACAGATCTTATCTGACATCGTTAGTGGAGAAACGGAAGAGCTCAAGTAGTAATCCTGAGAAGGAGGTACGAGTGAAGTGTGAGGAAGATGTAATGTCACTGTCTGATTCCGACAGTATTGAGGTTGGTGATCGTCCGTTTGTTGATGAAGAAGATTCTCCGTTTGTGCCGTCAAAAAGTTATAAAGTGGTTGTAAGTATATTACCTTCATTCATCTTCGCTTTTGCCTCAAATAAAACCTTCTTTCATTTTTTTGAATCTTTTGTTGGTCTGTAATAAGGATTTGGAGGAAGAGAGCGATGATGAGGGTGACCAATGCAATTCTTGGTTTAGGAAGGAGATTATGAATGTTCTCAAACAACCATACAGTGAAAATGAGTTCAAAGAGCTTGAGCATGAAGCATCGCTGTGTAGATGGTTGATCAAATCCAAGGAACTGTTAGATGGAAGGGATTTTACTTACACAACGAATCAAAAGAAACCTTCATATCTTGATCAGTATCCAGGTTTGCTGTATACCATATCATATCTTCTTGGAAATTTATGCTTTGCTTCTAGAAACAATATGGATAAACTGATAGTGCTGAATCAAAAAGGATACCTTCTGCGTGCTTTCAATTTCAAAGATTTTGCTATGTGTTCTTTAGTTCATCTTTAGTTTTGTTCACAGAGTTCAAAAGGATGTTCGAGAAAGCTTTATATGGAGAGAATCGCCATAGAGCTCTGAACCTGTTGCGTGGCTTCATCTTTTATTTAACGGTATATGTGTGACCTGTTTATCTGTTATTTGAATCACGTTATAAAGAATAAAGATGCTTTTGTATGTGATCATCACTATACAAGGGATTTAATTGTTGGATGTTTTTGTTATCTCAGAAAGTTGCTCGCCATGATGCATTCAAACCATGGCTCGACCATGAATGTTCGAAGATCACATGTTACTGACAAAGACAAGAGTACCAGCTCTTCAACTGCATAAAACCGACTCCACTTCCAGTTCCATGCGAGACCCTTGTTTTAAATGTCATAATCTCGATTAGGCTTTGCTTTTATTGTGTAAAATTAACTTGAATCCTTTGCTTTTTTTGTGTAAAATTAACTTGAATCATTGTGTAGTAGTAGTAGTACTAGTTCATATCTCAAGTTTCTGTACTCTCCCCCTGTTTATTGGATGCAACTTCGACTTCAGATATTAAAATGTAAGTAAAAGTTTCAAGCGAACTTATAAACAACAAAAAGAGAGACCACCAAAAAACAAATGTATTCAAATTTTTGGATCGGTTTTACAAAAACATATGTACAATTCTTCTCTGTATGAAGTAGAGTATATATATAGAAGAGAACAAAAGCTAACTAACTAAAATACAAACAAACGTATCAGAAGACCGTGTAGTTTGTCTTTCTACCAGAGAAAGCTTACCTTTGTACTCGACCAAACAAAAACTGATACCTGTTTCTTCTTACCGCATCAAAGCTACTGGTCTGATTAGCTCGTATATTGAAGCAGGTTCTTCACTCTCACTGGAGATAGATTGCTCGTTGGCTTGATCATTGTTATCACCGGCTTCTTCCTCAGTAGCGCCAAGTGATATAAACTCAATGCCTTCTGTTCCAAAATCTTCACTCTCAGTGGGATGTCTATCCACTACCATTGGCTCAGACTCGGAAAAGAGTTTCTGAAGTGAGCCAAAGTAACGCCCACGGGCATTTTTCTCTGATGGTTCGCTTGGTCTTTTCCTCTTTCTTCCTTTGCCTTGGTTCTTGGGGTGGTGGAGCTTGCATTTCGATCCTTGAGAGCATGATCCAGTTGCTTCGAAATCTGGGCAGGTGTAGGAATGCTTCTTCCGACACTGTTACCATTATGTAGAGACAACAATTCGCAATCATAACTTAATCAAGTGTTTGTGAGTGGAATTCAAAGGGATAAGTAAAATAAAGCCAGAGAGGGATCTCTCTTTTCCTTATACTCCTTAATATGCTATTTTAATTCCTCAAAGACTTGTATTATAACGAGGATCGCTAAAAGATTCACTAGTAGTGCATAAGAAACGAGTATATGCTTGTAAACCGTGCAATGAATTTTAAGTTGAATCCTTACCTCGTCTCCGTCTGAACAGTATCCCTTTAAAAACCCATCACATATAGCAGCACTGGGGTTGACATGCACATGCCTGTATGGACACGCCTCATTGTTGCATAGCCCTGCATTATAGGTATTAGTACTGTGTGTACCTACGTAGGATCTTAGTACAGTGGGGACATTCTTACCTTGCAGAAAATAAGAACAATCGGGCATCCTTTCTGGAATGACCTGTGGAAGAAATAAGTCAAGCAGTTAGAGATTTCTGTGAAGAAATTTTCTGCAGCAATGACTTACTAGGACGACCTTGTGAGTCAATTTGCAATTTTCATTGGCACACAATCCATTCAAAAATTTGGTGCAAACTGCAATTTTCGAGGGGTCATGAACATAGGGACATTTTCCGTCATCTTTGTTGCATTTCCCGAATCTTGTGAAGAACTGGCAGTACTTCTTCTTCTTCTTAGCCAACCGCAACCGAACATTATGCAGGCTCCATCTGACCTTCTCATTTGCCAACGCACGGGTTCGTTTCTTTGGATCTCTGACAAGCTGGTTACCATTCCCAACACGTACATATCTGCAAAATTGAGTTCAAATGTTAGATTGAGGCTCCAGAAAGTGGAGTACAATTAGACATATTTGAATCAAGAATTACATACTCTTCATGGCCTATGACCAATCTCTTTGGGATGAACGGTCTTTTTGCGGCTTTTCCATTTTCAGTAGGTCCAGAGCACGGTGAATCAACATCTAACAAAAATCATTTCTTAACTCAGCAGAGAGATACATGAGGTCAAGACTCTCGTGCAACTAATGAAAAACTAACAGTTCCAAGCCTAGTGAGTTCCTCCGATCAAAACCTTGGTTGAGACTCATCAACCACCTAGATGGAGTGAATAAGAGCTAATACATGTGTGTGTATGTATGATCGGATCATCCATATACTACAGAATAAGAAGCTCAAGGTAACGGATCACTAACGCTGACTTTTCTGTCCCTGCTCGAGGTTTCTCTTTTCTAATTACACAGAGTTTCTCCAAATCCTATATGCTCATCTACAATATCAAACTATAGTGTTTATGAGTATTTAACTTTAGGATATCCTACCAGATATTCTCTGAAGAGTTCGCCTTGAAGGGTCCATTTTATAGCGAAGGGAACCAAACCTGAAAATGCGCTCCCCTGACGAACAGAAGTCGATAAGAAAAAAAACCTTGAGGTTTGCTGAAATAGAGGCTCAAGAAACAGCAAGAAAATAGACCCAAGATAAATGGAGGCGAAGCTTTATACGAACTGGCCAGGAGGCCTCTAAAAAGAATAGTTCGTCCAAATAACTGGCCATATCGTGAACCAACCAACTTACGTGTCAGATGGTTTCTGCTTGCCTTCCTAGTACTACTTTGTCCAGAATGCTTTTCATTTTCTTTCTTTGAAAATGCAGCCACAGCCAAAGTGGCTTCCTGTACAAACAGAGGAAAAAAAAGTTGTATACACCACTTTTTCGATTGTGCTAAAAAGGTGATTCTTCCAGACAGGCCAAAGACACTTCAGTGAAGAAACTAACCTCATTAGCTTTTCTCGAGTCTCTCTCAATGGACTTGGACCATTTTAAATGCGACCCACCAATACTTAAGACCTTGGATTTTCTAAGTGAATACCCGTTAGTTGATCTTGTGTATACAGTATGTCTCTTCCTCATCGTTGACAACTTTTGGCTGAAGATTAGAACGCCCTGTCATCAAGTTTGCAAGCACAAAAAAAAGCGTTGCAGCTCAAGGAACATGAGTACATTAGATGCTAGATACCTGGTGTTGGGAAAAGAACCATTTCGCAAAGCGGAGACTGAATTCATTAATCTTCTCCAGTATGTCACTCTTTTCCAAGGAACAAGTTGCGGCAAGATCCTCCGATAGCGCATGTGACTTGAGGGCAACCCTGACTGTGGATCATCTTGCAACCAAACCAGAGAAAATTTTGACCGCTTATATGGTCTCGTGACAGCTGCAAATAAAAAAAAGAGAGGACCAGTTACTTCAATTCTCGCATCTGGTTATGAGTGCAAAACCGCATAAAAATATGCAATATGAAAAACAGAATCTAATACGCCTGTTCGTAAGAAATCCTAGACCATGGAATGTTTATCCCTGGAAAAAGAAAAGGAATACGGCAAATGAAATCAATTATTCCTTCTCCAGGAAAAAAACATCCACTGTTCAAGATCTCCTAAGAAACATGCGTATCAGAATCAATATGAAAACAGTCCTGATAGATGCTCAAAGAGCGCTAACAGATATTTATTTCTTTACATACCAGAGTCGGAGAATGCTGAGCTAGAAGATCTTCTTTCCGAAACCATGGTTGCAGATGCTCGTGAATCTAATGCATCATCAGGTGAGTAATTGACACGGCTCTCGGAAGTCCTTACTAGCTGATTTTTATTTCGCTTGAAGTAGCCATCAGAGGTAGGAATCTGGCTCCTACTTGTACTATGAATATCTGAAGCTGCAACCAACTGATTTGCCTTCCTTTTAACATATACCGTTCTCTTCAAATCTGAAGAATCCAATTTAGGAGGAATTTTCTTCTGCTGGCAATCTGAGGCATAATCTGTCTGGATTGGCGTGTCAGATGTCTTAGATGTATCTCCACCAGAGTGCGGAGCACTAGCTTCCCCAGATGTAGCAGAATCCATGATAGACTCAGGTAAATAAGTTGTGGGGTGATCCATGCTGTAAGATAATGCACGTTTTCCTGAAGGAGCACCAATGGCATTTGATACTTTGGAGGTGCTGCTGTCTGAGGGAGGCTTTGACTGCTTCACAAGAGTGGGTATTTCTCCTGCTTTAACAAGAAAAGAAGCGTTACCTACATCAACACTACTGGCAGATCCTGTGCTTTTGTTTTCTATACGGTTTAACTGGATAGCAGATAAAGGCAGTCCAAGGGTAACACCAGGAGAATCCGAGGGTTTTCGAAGAAGGCTATTCCCTTTACGTACATAACTATTACTAGATTGGGCAGTCACTATGGGAACCTTCTGTTGTGTAGAAAAAGTAGACGATAAAGGCTTGGCAGCAACAAAAGAAGAGGCAGCAGGACTAGGCTTTCGATGCCAAGTGTGATGCTTATTGGGAGGGTTAGCATTTTTCTTAGTGTCAGATACAAAAGGCAGGGAACGGGGATAACTTTTCTGAGTAGAGTAACTGGATTTCTTTTTCCTCTTTTCTAATTCACACCTAGAGCTCAAAGATGTCTTATTCTGGGGATCCCGATCTGGCACAGATTTTGCATGATCGTTAACATGGGTCAATGCAAATTTAACATCTGCACGTGATGACAGATGAACTCCTGAATCACCAAGAATTTCAGTTCCAGAAACTTTTCGATCAGCTGACAATGCTTCACCATTAAATATATCAGTCTTAATACTGTTCTGTGAGTATTTCTCTTGACCGCCAACATCAGATGTTACATCAGCTTCCGGAGTTCTGTACTTAGAGGTTTCACCGGATGGCTTTGCTTTCTCTTTATAGTTGTTAGAGTCATCAGCCATAGAAACAACATGAGTTTCACTCTGTATCTGTCTGAACAGCTTTGGAGAGTTGGATAGAGAATCAGATGGAACTGAATCCCCACAAAAAGCAACAGTATCAGCTCCTTGAGTTCTGTACTCACTTGTACCACCAGAATGCTTGGATTTCTGTTTATCTTTGTAAGTTTCATCAACTGTAGCAGCAACATGTGTTTCACTCGGTATCTGCCCGAAGCTCTGCCCCGGTGAGCTGGATAAAGAATTACATGACAACACTGAATTCCCAGTAACAACAACAATATCAGTTTCCAGAGTTCTGCACTTCGAATTTCCACCAGAAGGGTTTGTTTTCTTCTCTTCTTGAGTATCTATAGCAATGTTCTCAGCAAAATTATTTTCCTCATGCATGATGCCACCTTGAGATGCACTGTAGTTAGTTTGAATAGATTCTTTGTTTTGTATCTGCTCATTCATTGCCATCAAGGGAGAAATATCAGATACTAAGCAAGCACTAACCCTTGAAGGATCCTCTTCCAGATTTTTCTTCACAGCGAGATTCCAGACAGAACCAAATGCACCAGATGATCCACATCCCCGACGATCTTCAGGTAAGAACTTGCTTACAGTTGAGCATGGTTGACTTTCGTGGAGACCAGATTCAGCATTAGTAACAGATTCATTAGCAGACATGCCATTAATTCCAACTGCAATGTTTGTTTCAATTACCAATGCAGGCGAGCAAGGTAAATTACCATAGAAAGTGGAATCATTTTGGCTGACGTCTCGCTGAACAAGCCCCACGCTTGAACCATCAGTAATATCTTTGTTCAGAGAAACATTTGGCTCCGGTAAACAAGCTTTCAAACTTCTATTATTTGAACCACTTAACTGATCTACAGAAGGAATCTCGGCAGGATGATGAGATGCTAAACCAAGGTCTTCATCAGGCGCAAGTCTCTCGGCACTTACATTTTCCATACACACTGCCATAGCTAAATCTGATTCATCACTGCGTGGATAGCCTTCAGTTCTCTCAACAGGCAACACAATTAATGATCCCTTTACATCAACCTCTGAAAGAGATGAAGAAGTACCTTTTACACAGGCTTTTTTACCTTCATCACTGTTCAGATTATCAGCCATTTCTGCAACACTACTGAGAGGCGTAGTTTCCACAAATTTTTTTCTGCTACCATTCTCAACTGATGGGTTGACCGTGTTTTCACAATGAGTAGGATTTTTACTTCCGCTCATATCAGGTAAGTCGACTATGGTATTGGTATGGGTACATGTACCAATGGTAAAACTGTGAGCATTAGCAAGATCCCCTGAAATATTATTATTTGCATTAGCAAGCTCCGTTGAAACACTAGGAATTTCCAGAGAGGCAGAGGAAACTAGACCCCAACGGCAGTTATTTTCAGGACACAAGGAATCTACATTCTTACTGATCCCATTGCTACCATCTTCAATACTACCAATACCTAACTTCCCCGTCGCCTGATCACCAGGGTCTTCTCTATTAAAATAGATGGATGCGTCTCGAGATGACTTTTCCAAATCTTTATCCACATAACCTAAAGATCCAACTGATGAGCCAATGAATGCACTTTCTTCAAACCCTGTATTTACCTCCTCTGTTGGTACATTCCTTGATGATGAACAATCCATATCCACATCTTCGCAAGGATGAGACTCAACACTACACATGGACTTACGAGAAAAACCAATTACTGCTTCAGAATACTCAGAGATATCAGCGGCTGTTGACAATGGTACAAGTAATTTAGTAGGAGACCTATTGGTACTCGCCTTCACAATGTCTTCCATCTCCATGACCTTCAGCGGAAGAGCCTCACCAGTATTACAACCAGTTCTGTCCAGCACATCTTGAGACTTCAGTATACTTTTGTCTCCTTCAATAAAATCTTCTTTAATGGAGCAAGCCTCCATATTGCTATCACGTTCGACATTAGAGTCATCCTTGGCCTCTTTCAAAGCCTCACAAAAATTAGAGATCTTTTCTGCAGCATGTAGAGTACTACGAACTTTTGCTTCACTATCACGAGTTAACGCTTCAGGACCTCCATCAGTGATTTTAACTTCGCAATCCTGAACGACACCGTCAACAAAGCTGACCTTGTTCATACCCCCAGCATCACTGGAAGACGGGGTTAAGTAATTATCAGGTTTCTTTTCAATTTCAGATGAAATATTTTGCCTTTTAGATGGTCTGGAGCCTTCAGAAACCGAAGCCTCATCTGAAAATTGTAATCTCAACTTTCCATTTCCTTCAGTTACAGAAGGGTTCTCACTTTTATCAGGTACCAATGCTCTTCTAGCTTTAAAAGACCGAGGTGTCACAGACCGGCTTGGGTGGATGCCTGCACTGGCAGGTGATGCTATGGTCTTAGCTACAAGAAGATTCGATTCAAATGAAACATCAAGATCCACTGGAGTTCTCTCCCTTTGCTTCTCCACCAATCCACGATCAGAACGACCCAAATGTTCTTTACCCCTAAACAAGTTCGAGTTAAATCTTTTCCCATTATAGTTACTATGATTCCGACCATTCTCTCTACCCTTCTGATGGTTTCTTGGAGTTTCAAGCCTAAGCAGAGCACTCTTCTTCTGCATTTGTTTCCTGGGAGTTCGATTCAGTTCACTGCTCTCCGCTCTCCTTCCACGATCAAAATATTGTTCAGTCTCGGAATGATAGTAGTCATCCTTTTTCCGGGGATAGAGAATCCTCCCTTCATCCCACCTCTGGTTTCTAGTCCCTTCATGACTTGCAGAAGACCTACCCATATCACGACTCACTGAAACACCATATCGATCAGTACCATAACCAACACGAGAAGCTAGACTCCTATTACCTTGACCTAGACCCCTAAAACACCTATCAGACTCTGCATTTAACTGACCACGGTCTTGATAACTCCCTTCTATTCTAGATTCTTTTCTCACATACCCAGTATTACGAAACTCATCTCTAGACCTAGAACTACCATCTAAACCACGGTTGATGCTGATAACACCAGATGAATCCCTCGACGAGCGGCTGTAGTCATACCGATAGTCACGGCTCGGACTCGGATCCAATCGGCTTCCACCAGTATACATTCGCCCCGGACCAGCGTCTGTCCATGAATCAACCCAGGGAGACTGAGAGACATCTCGAGATTCCGTGAATGGGATAGTTGAAGACGAAGGCTGCGAAGCCCTTTGAGACTCATAGCTAACTTGCTGAGGGATGTATGGTTGATGCTGTGGCGGCGGCGGCGGCGGCGGATGGTGAGGATAGTAGGAAGACGGATAATCAACTGCCGGATTGGGAGGAGGAAGATCTTGGCGATGAGAGTAGTGATGGTAATCCTGACGTTGCCCACCGTTATGACTTGATGGAACATAGAAATTAGGGCTATCGGGATGAGATTGGCGAGGAGGAGGAGGCGGCGGCGGCGGAAGGAGAGGAGCAGGAGGATGATGAGGAGAGTAAGGAGAATTCCATTGGGTATAACTCGGTTTGTAATGAGATGAATCCATTGCTGATTTTGCGCGAGAAAAGTTTGCAGATCTTTTAAAACCGCTTCTTCTTTGCTTTCTCTGCTGAAATCGCGAACGCAAGCAATCACGATAGATAACGCCGGAAATAGAATAGTACGACAAACGATTTTTTTTCCCCCGAGTCGTGGCGGTTACAATTCCTTTTCTAACTTATTGGGCCTTGGACTATATTTATTTTGGGCCCAAGATACTTGTGTCATCTATTACTGCAGAACCTTGATCGAGACTCAGTGCCACACATGTGGGTTTTGTCTTTCAGAGTTGAGATAAGTTAAGATAATCTTTAGGATTGTGATAGGCACCTATGAATGAAATAATGCATTTCAACAAGATAATGTTAGATAGTGACAGGTATGAGCAAATACATGACAAAGAAAATTCACTTTGATCCATTAGGATCAAGGAATGCACATATTGCATGTCTATTTTGCCCCCACCCAACAAAGGCAAAAGTTGTAAAACATATACCCGCATTACAATTAAAAGCTGCATTTTATAACTCTAAACCAAGGGAGTGAGGAGGGGCAGTAGAACCCACACCACAACACATCCACCACCCTATCCAAATGAAAAGAAACACCTTTTCTTTCACTATATACGCTACACTCACACTGGTACCTTGTGAGTCACATACAAGAGAGAGTCTTGACCATCTTCAGCTTGGAAAGTTTTGCCATTGTGCTTTTGTTGTTAATTATCAGTAGAACAAGCTCAGTTGAAGCTTGATGAGCGGCTTTCCCTGCCTTTAAGATAATCCTCCACGGAGATGCCTTGATCCATGCTTACCATAGAGTGCGCGTCGTCTTCCATGTCAAGGAACGCTAGGTTTAGATGTGACTGTAGATTTGACCTATGCAGTTTCTCGTCTTTGAGTAGCTTTGAATCCTCTAAACCAATACTAACTTCTTCCTTTGCCCACTTCAGCTTCTCCATGTCACCTTTAAGAAGATTTAATACCTGCATTGTCACAACACATATCTTGTCAACACGGTCTAGATGATGATACAAAAATTGACTCACCATTCCCATATCTGGCCTAGATTGAGGATTATGTCTTATACAAAGAGTGGCCGCTAACGCCATCCTCTCCATCTGGTCACCATCGTTGTCATCTAACAAACTCGGGTCCAGTAACTGAGAATAGTCTCTATCATCCAGAATTGGTTTGGCCTGCACGTGTAGATGCATCATATCTATTAACTAGCAATAGCATAGAAAGCTACAGAAAGAAGCTCGAGGAGTATCCACATACCCACATAACAAGACTCTGTCGAGCCTTTGGAGATTCACTATTTATCGGTTTTCTTCCAGAAAGAAGCTCGAGGAGTACAACACCATATGCATATACATCTATCTTATCGTTCATCTTACCATACATAAAGTACTCTGGAGCTAAGTACCTGCACCAAGAAGCGCATAACAGTTTCAAGTTTGTCATCTCTTAAAACAAATTTCATCAAAACTTCAACAGAATTTTTTTTTTTTTTTTTCTTGTTTCTCACCCAAAGGTGCCTGAGACATCGGAGCAGATTGTCTGCGTTGTAGATGCCGACGCCCACTTTGCAAGCCCAAAATCAGAAAGCTGTGAAACAAGATCTCCTTTGTTTTAGCATCTCTACTTTTTATGCAAACTGAAAAAAAAACTTACTTGTGGCTCAAAATCATCAGATAACAATATGTTTGATGACTTAACATCTCTGTGAATGACGGCTTGTGGAGCACTGTTATGCAAATAGTCCAACGCCTCAGCTATTCCCACAGCCACCTTATATCTCTCGTTCCAACCAAACGCAACCGAAACTCTCTTGTTGCCTAATTTCAAACCATTGCAATGTTAGAGAACCACAAACATTAAGAAAATCTGAAAGTGGATACAAAAGATCAGAGTCTTTACCGTGAAGATTCTCTTCAAGGCTTCCTCTTGAGAGATAATTGTATACAAGTAAGAGACTACTGTTTTCAAAGCAGTAACCTAAGAGGGAAATAACGTTCTTATGGTTTAAGGCTGTAATGATTTCAATCTCTGCCACAAAATCATTCAAGACGCCTTTGGTTTGCTTGAGAATTTTCACTGCAACCTCTCTTCCATTAGGCAGATGACCTCTATACACCTTGCTGCTTCCTCCTTTTCCGATGAAATTATCTGAAAATGACATTGCTTTTCTTAATTAGACAAAATCATATATTACAACAGTCTTAAAATGACTTTTTGTAGCTCATATGAGAGAAGAGGAACAAACCAGGACAAAAGTTGGATGTCACTGACACAAGCTCATTGTACTTAAAGGACTGGCAAGATGTGGAGACCCTCTCATGAAGCCCCTCTAATTCCTCTGGACTATTATCAGGAGAACATTTCACGATCACAGAATCATTACCATCAGGAACAATTGCTGGACCTTCAGCGTTCAAGCTAGACAACTTATTATTATCATCTTCAGATTCAGAAAAATCAAAACCAATCTGCTTAGTGTCTGAACTCCCAACAGCAGAGTTGGTCCTAGAAGGCAGCTTCAGCACCCACTGAGCAACTGGTATTCTTCTGTACGAAGAGCTTCGCGGAACATTAACTAACACATCCGAAGAAGGTACACGACAAAGCAAAGGCCAGCCTGGTCTAAACTCGGGAATCTCCTTTACCAGCAGATTGATGAATCTGGTCAAATCTCCTTTATCAGCGTTTTCTTCTTGATCAACATCATAACAGGACGATCCAGATACATTTCCACAAACAGAGCGATTCCTAAGGCAGGAAGACACTAAAGCCTGCCGTAGACTATGTCCACTGGAACGATCCTCCTCTGCTTCTTCCTCTTCCCCTCCCTCCTCCGAGTTGTTAACTACTTTTGTATTCTTTTGCAATGTGACAGGCATCTGAAAGAAGCTAGACAAAGTGTTCCTACGAGCGTTGCTTTTCCCTATGACAAACCAAGCCCAAGAAAGGAGAGAGTTTCAAACACTACTCTACGCAAACAAAATTTAGAAACTCAAAAGAGAAAAAAAGGCCAAACCTTTAGATTGGTGAATGGTCAGTGGGGAACCATCTTTCTGAAACATGACTTTCCCGTTGTCAACAGCCATAACCCAGCAGTCTTTTGCTAGTTTCCTGGCTAAGTACTTAGCCACTGAGACAGAAGAATGAATTGTATGGTAGCTTTTGGAAACTCCAACCACAACTTTGGATGCATTACACAGTTTTGCTTCTCTGACTAGAACCTTTCGAGAAGAAGAGCCCCGGCATAGCTTCAGCTTCAACTCAACCTATTAAAAAAAAGGAATCTCTTTAGAAACTGATGACTCATGAAGGAAGCAAAAGTTGTCAGCTTTTTTTGTATATTATTATTACCTGTTTTAATTTGCAGAGACCTTCATAGACTTCACGAACAGAGTCGAGAGTTTTAACAAGGGAGAGAAACGAAGAGTTGCCTGCTTGATCGGTGATCTCTACATAAAATCCAAATTCAGAAACATAAGAAACCCATTTCCAAAAATCGAAGCTTTAAGTCTTAAAAGACACAAAAAGTACCATTGGTGAGAATGTGAAGAGCGATGACGGTATCACCCGGTTCAGCAACCTTAACCAAAGCCCAATCCAGCAGCTCGCTGCTCGACGCATCCAACTTCACGCCAACTACAACAGTACAGCCTCCTCCTCCTGTAATGACGTCGTTTTCGGTCATCTCTATGTCTTTCTCTCTTGCACGCTTCTTTTTCTCAGTTTTATCAAAATGGTTTTTCTGAATTTCAGGTGAATACGTTGTATCCCTTCATCAAGTGTGATCCCTGGAGACACGAAATGATTATTAGTTGGACACGAGGAGAAACTCTTCTCTCTCTCTCTCTCTCTCTCTCTCTCGTGGCTCTTTGATTTTGGTTTTAGCAGCCTCTGAGAAAAGAGAAGAGTGAGGAGAAGCATGGAGGAGGAGCAGACATTTTAGAAATTTCATTTTGGATAAATGCATTAATTATATTTTTGGTCTTCATTCTCGACATTAGTTATATTTTTTTGGTCTTTATTCTAGCTAGCTTTTAAGTATTTTCCTTTTTTTAAAAAATATTCTTTCTTGTTTCAGTCAAAGTATTAATTTTATAAAATTTCAGATATTTCCATCCAACAAATATATTAAACTCTAAAATGAAGGAATAGAATTTATAAGTAAATTCTCGGGAAAACAGTTATTTCGTACCCAACGTATCGCGATATGTTCATTTTATACCCGATTTATATGGTCGTGCTAAAATATACCTGAACTTTCAAAAATTTCAAGTAACATATCTAATGTTTATTTTTGGCCAAATCATACTTTTGTCGCCGTATCAGCTTACACATTATTTAATTTTGCTGATCTAAATGCTACGTTAATTAATTTTGTTCAAACAAAATAATCATTTTATAAAAATATTTTTTAGAAAATGTAAAATTTATAATTTTTTATCATTTAGTAAAACTAACAAAAATTAATTAAATAATTAAATTTTAATCTTATGTAATAAATATATCCGTAAATTTTTCGATCATATCATAATATCATCATTATAAGAGTTATATATGTTGTAATGTATTAAATTTAATACTACTGTTATTTGAATTTTTTAAAAGTTCATGTATGTTTTAGCATATCTATATAAATCGGGTATGAATTGAACATATTGCAATATGTTAGATATGAAATGAATTTCCGTAAATCATGTGTGTTGAGGATATAAAATATGCATTCACTTCTTATAAATTTCACCCCCAAAAAAAAATCACTTGACCAAGATAATAAATGAAAATTAAACCCAAAAAAAAAGAAAAAAAGATGAAAACAGATGAAAACTCATTATTAATATTACCACGTGTATATAGTACCAAACCAAGCAGCAGAAAAGAAATCTACGTATTAAATACGGCATGTTCCACCGTTATCGGTTACTTTTATAGAACGTAGTGCCATGTAAATGAGTGGACAATATCAAGTAAACATATGATTTTCATAAAATATTTGTATTTATCCCTTATTTGTTTTATATGATTCACTACTTTAATTATTTTCATTGTCGTCAACGATTCATTCTTAGTCTTTTGTTTGATTCTTTTTTTTTGGTAGGGTTGACGATTCAAAGATTTAAGTATAGATAAATAATTAGCAAACAAATGGGTCACGTTGTTTCCCTTTTTTGGTTTTTGACCTCGATAGGTGAAGTTATACTAATATAAGCTTCATATACTGTACATTATTATCACGTACCTTATGGTCCTTCACCGTTAATTTAATCCCAATTTGAGTCTTTGACCAATGCTGCTTCACGACAATCAATCTTCTTTGTTGTAAATTTAACATTTCGACCCAAAAAAAAAATCTTCTTTATTGTATCCTGCAATTCCTTTTCTTATTCAATTTAATTCTTAGACATGTTTTTGTTTTTCTTCAAAAGATGAATTATTAAGCACTTTATAACGCGTTAATTTTTGTTCGATAGCATGTATATTCAATGAATTATTACCTTCATCATTTTTCAAATCTCAGTTGAATTCGATTATAACGTGTATTAATAGAATGGTTTAATAACAATATTGAACACATTCATGGTATACATGTATTAGTATCTCCAACTCCAATTTATTTTATACATAGGCTCGCCCTACATGCGAGATATATTTTACATGTGATCTAGATTATTATTTTTTGTATAATTTTGTGGTTTGTGTTTTCGGATTTTATTTGCAAGAAATATGTATGATAATGATTTTTTATCTTTTAGAAAGTTTTAGGTCAGGAAAAATTAGATGTAATAAGATATATTTTTCTTGTTTACAATACTTGTTTATATTGTCCAAAAAAATAATAAAAGTTATCTCTATGTTATAAAGTTGTAGTATTATTATACTGTAAACGATTTAAATGGTCTTCACATTGTTTCATTTTACAAAAATTTGAATCCATATTAAAGTGTACTAATGGAGGTTATGTTGTTTTCTATAATTTTAAATTAAGTTTTGGTTTCACGTGAATTTAAATATACTTTAAATATACAATGAACCAGTTACACAAATATATTATGGTAGGTAAATAAAAATTTTGTTTTGTTTTATTTATTATGAACGAACTAAAATTATTTGTACTAATATTATTTAATTTTCATAACTGAAAAATTATATTCAAGAAAGCAAGCTACACGAATAAAAGTTAATTAAACGTTAGACATGATCAAAATAGTCTTTTATCTTGTTCATTCAAATTTTTATGTAAAAAATAATTTAATGTACAACTGATTTTTTTTTAAATGAGCTTTAGAATAATTGAATTATCGTCTCCAATCTTAAAAATAAACAGGCATATAAATAGCTTTTTTGGTTTGGTGATTAAATATATTTATCAATCTAACTATATTTACATTTTTGCAAACGATAATATATATATATATATAATTTTTTGTTTTAATTTGATCAAACTGAAACGTGTAATGGAAAAAAGATTCTGGAGAAAATGTTGTGTTTTAGCATAAAACTATTTTTTATTAATCGTGTTTAATTTTATCTATATATCAAACGAATGGTGGAGAAGAATTGTCAGCACTATCTCTTTAATTTCATATATTTATTTTCCTTCTTCCCAATCTTTCTCTCTTTTCTTTTTAGATCTACTTTCTTGTGCAAAAAAAACCACCGTGAAACTCCTGGTTCCACCGCAACTGCCGCAAATCCTTGCACCCCCACTGTCTCCACATTTTTCACCGACTGCCGCAACTCCTTCATGGCCTCTGCCCCAACTTCTTGCACCGCCACTGCCGTACCTCCTTCACCGCTGCTACCGCAGCATCTTCACCGCCGCTGCCGCAACTCCTTGCACCGCCATGCCTCTTTCTTTGCATCCAGCCACCGCAACTCCTTGCACGACCACAGCTACAACTCTTTTTACCACTACTTCCATTCCGCTCACTTCTCATCTGCTATCACCACCGTTGCATCATACACCACCAATTTTATCAAATTTATTACCAACAGGAGATCCTTTCTTTCCTTTTTGATTTTTTTGTTATTGAATTTTTACATTTATTTTGCAATGAAATATATGAAGATTTTTAATATTTGTTATAATTTAATTAAAATAATTGTTTTTTGTATAAATATTTTCAGCTGCCAGAAATTAATCGGAGGTGGATTACTCAAAAAGTCATCGGTACATTCAGATGATTTTCCGACGAAAATTTCAGACAATATATGTTATCGTAACATACTGAAAATTTTCTAATAAATGGTGATTTTCTAGACCCAAAGTCCGATGAAATTAGGATTGTCGAAAAATGATAGGAAACACTCGTTCCCGATAAACTTATCTTTAATATGGTTGTCGGGTATCACTTCTTTTTCTTGTAGTGAATGAGCTTTATTAAGCAAAATATAAAACTCAATTCTAATCGAAGCCCACAGATATTGCTTACCAAATTAAATAAAACGATGTGTTTTAAAGACCGGGACACGTGGCGGCTCTAGAATGCACAAATTAGTGAGCTGGAATCATAGGTGGACACCCTCGGAGGGAAGCAATCACAACTTTATATATATAGATAGATAGATTCTAAAATAGAGTTAAAAGTAAAAATGCTCTAATGGTGATTTATTTTTCGTTCGTAAAAAATAGATTTACTCTTTGTATAGAGTAAATTGTTTTTTGTTCATCATTCTATTTTTTATTATAAAATTGAGTACCATTAAAATATATCACAATTTTATTATAAAGTGAAAATGTGGTAAATCATTGGAGATAGTCTTATAATTAGACCATCTCTAATGTGTTTTGCTATTTTCACCTCTAAAATATCAATTTTTAAATATAGAGTAAAAAAATAGAAGAATGTTGTTATTTTTTAATAGAAATTTCTATTATAGATGAAGAAATAGAGGTAAATTAGAACAATTTTACCTGTAAATGCTATTATAGAGGTGAAAATAATAATGAGTCAAAAGATGTTCGTAACGAATCCCATACATCATCGATCACGGAACTGTGGGTGTTTAATTCCTTTTTTTTTTTTGCGTATCGTCTCAAGTAATCTAGGGGTGGTGAATGAATATAGAAGTTAATGTTTGGTCACAGAATGGGCCGATGGAACCACCCACCCAACATTGAAAGCCACTGTCGGCAAACTCTGCCATGTGTCATCCCACTCACGTGAATGAAAACCAAACGATCAGACAAGACACCGTACACGTGATGTTTTACTGACGCACCATCATAAACTACATCGAGGTGAGAATAAAAGAATACCTGCCGTTTTGATGCCTTCGTATCCTAATAAACGACACGCCAGCTAAGTTTCAAAACAATCTACTATCTTGAATATCTCCTACCGGAACACTTGAATTAAACACTGTTGAAACACCTTAGTTGCAAATAATGAAACTCTTGTTAACTAACAAAATACATAAGCTAGCTTCTCTAGTCATTGAATATTTAAATTCATCAAAACTATTGCATCTGCACACACTTGTTCTAGAGTAGAGCCTATATCATCCACTAACGCACGCATTCAACTCTGCTGCTAGCTAGTAAAGTACATTATGGGGTCAGAAAACATTGTATACTATGGAACAACACATCTTTGGCCCCTCCATCTGCTCTCGTACTCCATCCCAGGAAGAATTTTTTGCTGAGTTGTCGCTTGGTTTCTTTTGGAATTTTTAGAACCAATTTGAGACACTGAAGTCTCGTAGCTTTCTGAGATGTTTCTCCATGTCTTCTCGAGTTTTAGTCCATTCTTCCCTTTCTATTACCGTTGTCGGGTCATCTCTTTCTCCCTGAAAGAAAGCAAAATATATAAACATTAATAGAATACGAGTAAATCTAGGTGAAGTAATACAAATGACTGCCCGAAGAAAAGTGTGGGGGGGAAATGGAAAGCTCAAAGCTACCGCGTGTATGATTGTAAAGGAGTTTCCATTATCGCGTATCACGAGCAAGTCATCCTTCCTATCCCTTTTTCTTCCTCCCGGAACTGTCACCTGAAACAATCCAAAACCTTAGAATATGGGAGGGACAACTGTATAAGCAGCTATGTACCACACACGGTATTTCAAGAACTAACAACTCAGCCTATGTGATTCAGAGCTAGATATGGATTATCCCATTAGAATAGACCAGCTTTGTATGATTATAGTAGCATGAGAAATGTTGTGTAAGAGAATTTATCAATCCATAAAAAAATACCCAACTGGGTACAGTCTACAGTTGAGGTTTGTGCTCAGACTCTGACTGGGAACTCGTTAATGGTGTCTAGTTAAAGTGGAAGGCAACAATCGTTCATACCAGAACTCTGGCCCTGGTGATTGACTTCGTCTTGGAGTCAATAACATAGATCTCTTCGAGGTCTAGCACAAACTCTGGGTCGTTTAACCTTCTGTTCCGATAATGCTTTGTTAAGAAAACCTGCAAAAATGAATACACACGATAAAGACAAGTTTAACTACTAATCCAAACCAATAAGTTTCGAACAGATGTCATCCTTGATGCTTTGGGATTACATATTTCTTGGTGTGTGTTTTCCAGGAATGTTCCCAAAACAAAACTAAGTGTTTCCTTGTCAAAACATGTTGCTTAAGAATCTATGCATCAAAGACAACATGAACACATATGGAACATGGTCCAAAATCTATACCTTGGATATCTCCCTCACAGATTTGTAGAGTGGATCTCTGGGAGCATCGATAGGCGGTTCGGTGACATCGTAACATCCATAGTCACTCATCGCACATCGGATATACTGTACTTGTAAACAACATTAATACAAAGCCGTTACTATCACCCATACAGACAAGACTAGTGATATCTAATTAAAACTTGGATTCGATTCCTGACCTTTTGAGGCATTGGAGCAAGAACTCTTGGAATTGAGTAAATATCTGTATCCGGAGGAGTAACATACATCTGCAACAACCACATCAAAACGCCGCCGTATACTTGAAAACAGGAGACACTCAACGTTAAAAAAGCAGAGAAACCTATTTCACAAACCTCTCTGAAGTCATAAACATCGTTATCAGGATCAGGCGGTTTCCTGATGAAGAAGTCGCAGTCCAGCAAGCTGATCTTATGGAACTCGTCTTCGTTTATCCTGTAATCAACCACCATCTCCGAGTCCCACCCCTGCGTCGATATGAAGCTCTTGCTCTGCACGAACGCGATGTCCCCGTCGCCGCCACCGCCGCTTGCGGCTGCCATCGCTGCGGCCAAGGGGTCGTACTCGACGTCGTAGTCCTTCTTGTTGTCCACTTCTTCCACTTCCTCATCGTCCATGTCGTACTCGTCCTGTCCTCCGCCGTCGGCATCGCCGTCGTCTACTTTGACGATGATTGAACGGCCGCGGCGGGGGTTCAGTGTTAGAGGCGCGAAGCCGCCGTTGGTTCTGAATGAAGGGAAAAGCCGGTGCGTGGCGGAGGCGGAGGAGAAGGAGGACGGAGGAGGCTTTGAAGTGAGTGAGAGTAGAGATAAGGAGGGAGAAGCGGCGGAAGACGCCATGGGAAGTGGATAAAGCTCTCCGAAAGAGCGTTGTAAATTGTGGATTATATATTTCGATAAATATTTTAATTCCACGGTAAAATTGCAGAGTATATTAAAAACCAGACCAGACCGGTCAATCGAACCGGTCAAACCTTATTCATTTTCTATCTGTTGTGAGCTGTGTTAAAAATCAGATTTAAATTAAACCATTAAAACCGGTTTAAAACTAGCCAAACTCACCAGAACTGCTGGTTCAATAATAAAATTCGACATTTTTTCGTTTTATTTAAAAAGACTAAAAATAAATAAAATATGGTTGATCATTAACCCAATTACCACACCGAACCAAGATCTGGACCGGTTTTTAAAATTTTGTCCGTATTATTAATTAGCTGTATCCGTATTATTATGATTTGCGCTGTTATACGATTTTTGTTAATCCATCTCAAATCCCGGATTGTTTCTCTGTTGGTCGGAGAATCACCATCGACCTCCGTTACTTCTCTCCCTCCTTCTCCTTGCCGTCGTTCTCTCTTCACCTTCACCGATCCCATCTCGCCTTCGGTTTCAATCTCGACTCGCTGCGACGTTGGTGCTCTCCCTCTCGTACTGATCTACGATTGCGATCGGTTAGACTTACGAATTAGGGGTTTTCCACGATTGGATCGCGATCTTCTTGATGCCGAAAGCTTCTGGAGACTGTCTTCGCTGCTAGATTTCGGATCAACCTCAAATGGCGGCGCCGAGGCCGACGGGGAGCCAGGATCTGTTCGATACGTATTTCAGGAGAGCAGATTTGGATGGAGACGGTCGTATCAGTGGAGCTGAGGCTGTCGGTTTCTTCCAAGGCTCCAATTTGCCTAAACCCGTCCTTGCTCAGGTTCTTATCTGCATCTATTTCCTTCTTTTGATTCTTATGAAACGATGGAGAATACTTGTCCTTCCTATAGGTTTTGGATTGGATCTTTGATCTGTGTGATCGTTGGTACAAGTGTGACGTTTATTTATCAAATTTGTTCTCTTCTGGGTGGTTGCGGGACCTCTCTCTTCATTCCCAAGCTCGTAGTCCAGTTTATGTAATTGTAATCCGTACTGCTGCCATTAGATAAGGCATTGTGTTCTAGTGGATATGTTCATATAGCATATTGAATGATACCGAAGCAATTTAGATGTATCTACTTGTCTGTGACATGCATATATGCATAGAGCTTCGCATGCAATGATGGAATACTGCATATTTTAAATAATTTAACACGTTTCTGAGCGCCTATTCTGCAACTAATCTTTGGATTGTTAATGGTGTAGCTTCTTCTATTTTCGTCCTTGTAGGTATGGTCCTACGCAGATGCAAAAAAGGCTGGTTACCTTGGTCGAGCGGAGTTTTACAATGCTCTAAAGTTGGTGACTGTCGCACAAAGTAGACGGGAATTGACTCCTGAGATAGTCAAGGCTGCAATCTATAGTCCTGCTTCAGCCAATATTCCTGCTCCCAAAATAAATCTTGCTGCAACACCTTCTCCACAGCCCAGGGGACCTGTTACACAAACTCCGGGAGTTACATCAGTGGCAGCTGGGGTGAGAGGACCTCAAATGGGTGGAAACATAAGCACTAGTAACCAGCAAGTAGTCTCCGGCCAGCAGAACCAATTTACTGGGCCACCTCCATCTCAACCACCGCAAAATTTTCAAAGCCATGGTATGCCAGCTGGAGGGACTAGTGCGCCTCGTACTGCAAACCAACCTATGCCATCTGATTGGCTTAGTGGCAGAAGTGTTGGACCCTCTGGGCAAGTGAATTCACAAATTCCTTCGAGTCAAAGTGGATCTGGTTTGACAGCACCTAACTCAATTGCCAACAATATACCAAAACCTCATATGACACCTGCAGTAATAAGCTCTACAACAACCAGACCGCAAGTACCAGTGCCTGCATCTTCTCCTTTAGATGCTCCATCCAATCAATTGGTAGCCAAGGATCCCAAGGAACTGGCTGCATCAGGAAACGGTTTTCCCTCTGACTCAATTTTCGGAGATGTGTTTTCAGTTGCTTCCACGCAGCCAAAACAACATACTACTGGAACTACGTCGACAATGGGCATCTCATCTGTTTCTACTGGAACTGTTGTGGCTCCCGAAGTTGCACAGTCTGTAGCTAGGCAAAGTTCAATCCCACAGCGTGGTTCATTGAGCCAGCATCCTGTTGGTGTTCAGAATCAGCTTACTGGAAATTTAGGGCAGTCATTTGTTCCCGCCGGTGCAGCTTCTGGTACAACTGGCTCTACTGTTGGAGTTGGGATTTCAGCTTCCAGTCAGTTGACCCAGCGTCAGTCTCAGCCATCCCAGCCCCAACCTCAACACCAACCGCAGCCCCAACCTCGCCACCAACCCCATCCCCAGCCCCAACCTCAGCATCATCCCCGGCCCCAACCCCACCACCAACCCCAGCCCCGACCCCAACACCAACCCCACTACCAGCCCCAATCCCCCTGGCCGAAAATGACTCCAGCTGATGTCCAGAAATATACCAAGGTTTTTGTGCAAGTTGACACAGATAGGGACGGAAAGATCACCGGGCACCAGGCTCGGATTCTGTTCTTAAGTTGGAAGCTCCCGCGAGGTAGGCTACATTTACTTTTTTGCTGCTTCATCCGTTAAGCACTAGTTTAGTTTCAATTTGAGCTTGTTTTTATAATGGTAAACATGCATGATAATTAAGTGGCACTTCTCTAGTTATGTATATTTGTTTGTATAGCACTGATCAACTACCAGTGTAGGTGCATTTTTAGTTTTCTTGTTTTGTTCCATGTGTTGGCTATACGTGGATAATTATATTTATGTTGTCTCAAGCAGAAACTGTTATACTTTACCTGGGGAGTATAGACCGTTTTATGTGTGTTTTCAATGTTATTTCCTGGTATTACAGAGGCTTTGAAGCAGGTATGGGATTTATCCGATCAAGATAATGATAGCATGCTCTCCTTGAGGGAGTTCTGTATTGCTGTTTACCTAATGGAGCGTTACAGAGAAGGCCGACCTCTTCCCCCAGTGTTCCCAAGCACTATAATATCTAGTGAGAGCATGTTTGCTTCTCCTGGTCAATCTGTGGCACCACATGGCAATGCATCCTGGGGACATCCACATGGTATTGCATCACACTAACCTTTTTTCTGTATTACTTCCATTATTATTCTGAAGTAGGCAGATTCATTCTTGGACCAAATATTGTAGGTCAAGTTCATGGGGGCTCGAGGCCACCAGCAATTCCCAAAGGAAAGCCTCCAAGGCCGGTTCCTCTCTCTCCTAGTGATGGATTGGTCCAGCCCACTCAGCCAAAGCGTAAAATGCCTGAGTTGGAAAAACCTCTAGTGGATCAACTTAGCAAAGAGGAACAAGATGCACTCAACTCGAAATTTGAAGAAGCTACTGCTGTTGATAAAAAGGCACTCTCTGATTTCTCTCTGATTTTAATGTGCTAATGTGGTGAATTTATTTGGTTAGCGTGAGACACTTTTCTTCATATGGGAAGGTCACTAATATGATTAATTGTAGATTTTGGTAGTCATATTCCAGATTCTAAGTTTCCAAGTCCTTTATGAATGGAATAAACAAACAGCCTCTGAGAACTATGCATAGTTCTTATTTTACTTCTAAACCTGTTTGAAGCTAATTACTACAATTTGTGTGCTTTTCTTGCATACGTGATCAGTTGTCCATGTAGTCTTTATTGACGTAACCTATAATTTCATTTGACTGCCGTTTCTTTTTTTTTCTCAATTTCCTGTATTTTGCTATTCAGGTGGATGACCTTGAAAAAGAAATAGCTGATTCCAAGCAGAAAATTGAGTTCTTCCATGCTAAGATGCAGGAACTTGTAAGTATAACTTCTCATTATTATTACCAACTATCAGTTTCTATAACCTTCTCCATTTGGTCCTTGGGTGACAGGTTTTATACAAGAGCAGATGTGACAACCGGTACAATGAGATTACGGAGAGAGTCTCGGGTGATAAACGTGAGGTATAGAGTTTCTGTTGCACCGTCTATAATTGTATCGGAGATCCAATTTCATTACCTAACAAAAACTACCTGTAAATCAGCTTGAATCTCTAGCAAAAAAATATGAGGAGAAATACAAGAAGTCTGGCAATGTAGGCTCTAAATTGACTATTGAAGAGGCCACATTCCGAGATATACAGGTAGTTTGGAAGTATCATCTCAGGAGCATGGTGTATTTTGAATTGTCTGTAAGCTGGATGTCGCCTTCAAAAATATGATAAACTTCCCTTTTTGAAATGCAGGAGAAGAAAATGGAATTGTACCAGGCTATAGTCAAATTTGAAGAAGGCAAGCTTGATGATAATATTGTTAAGGTAAACCCAACGTGCTATCTAGCTGGTTTAATGTGATATTGGTAGTTCTATTTTACTGAATGTTGTCTTGTAGGAGCGTACTGAACACATCCAATCGGGACTTGAGGAACTGATTAAAAATTTGAATGAGCGCTGCAAGCAATATGGAGTGCGTGGCAAACCCACTTCTCTGGTGGAGCTTCCTTTTGGTATAAGATTTACCCCTTCTCCTTTCAGGTTCATCTTTAGTATTATATTTTCTTGATCAGTGGTGAAAGGTTTCCATTCTGGCTGTTAATTTAAAATTTAGTAATTTTATCATTCAAGAATTTTATTAAACGTTGATGCTTTTGTACAACACGAAACTCAGTATATTTGGCCCTTTATGTATTGTTGCCAGAAAGACTTCTATCTATACAACTTTATACCGGTTGTATCTTCCTTTCGATATATTCATGGGATTTCCTCACGTTTTACAGGTTGGCAGCCTGGAATCCAAGAAGTTGCTGCTGATTGGGATGAAGATTGGGATAAGCTAGAGGAGGAAGGTGAGATTATGGAGGAAGCATGGTTTTAGATGTTTAATCAAAATTCTTTTTTTTTTCTTTATAATTTTGGTTTTTGCTTTTGGGTTATCTGTCTTCCAAAACAGGGTATGCATTTTGAAGTTGAACACTTGAACTTTGCCTACTAATTTTTCTCTATTTCCAGGGTTTACCTTCGTCAAAGAGCTTACACTTGATGTCCAGAATGTCATTGCCCCACCGAAGGAAAAATCATCTGCTTGGAAGAAGGAACTTAATGTCTCTTCAAATGAAAGTGCAGACGTTTCATCCTCAGATGTCGAGTCTAAAACAGAGAAAAAGCCAAGCAGTGGTGAAGAGGCATCTGAACATTCAGATGGTAAAACAGATAGAAACGGATCTCTGGATGATTCTAATATTAGAGAGAGTATTGAAGCTGACGGTTCACCCCGTACCAAAGATACGAGGAGGTATGCTTTTTGTTTTAGACCGTGTGTGTTATGGATTGCATCGTTCTTAACTGTGGATTTTATGTGCTTTCATAAAATGAGGAAAATAGAGTGTTATATGTTCTTCGGGTGACTAACATTTGTCTTCATTTTACTCAAATTTTTTTATCAGTGAAAATGGCCATGATGATGGTGAATCTACTGCTTCTGCTGGCAAAACTGTAAACTATGACTCTCACGATGAGACAGATTCAGTTTCAAGCTTCAACCCTGACAACGGAAAGGTATAATGTGGTCACGTGCTCTATGTTATCATTTTGGCATTAATATTTGATGCTTTGTAATCTTAATTTAACTGTTTTGAATGTTGTGTGTTTACGCAGGACAAGGATCATGAGAAGCGTGATAATGACTTTGGATTTGGGTTCGGATTCGATGACTTCAGCATCAAGCCTATAAAAACTGGCTCCACCCTATCAAGTGACTTCCTCCCTCCTAAGCTATCTATATTTTCTGATTCTGTCCCAAGCCCCCCGGCTAATGCAAACGACGGTTTCACTGTAAAACCTTCCTTGTTCGATGGTTCTGTCCCGAGCACTCCAGCAACAACCACTGCCTCTTACTCAGGCAATAAATCATACTTTGATGAGTCTGTTCCAAGCACTCCTGCTTACCCAGGAAACTTATTCTCCGAGAAGAAATCATTCTTCGACTCGGTTCCAAGCACTCCTGCTTATCCTGGAAGCTCGTTTCCTGAAAAGAAATCATTCTTCGATGACTCAGTTCCAAGCACCCCTGCTTATCCTGGAAGCGTGTTTCCTGAAAAGAAATCATTCTTCGACGACTCTGTCCCAAGCACTCCTGCTTATAGCACGTCTGATTTTGGTGGGAAACCGTTTGCGTCAGAGACACCTCGTTCAGACAGCTTGTTCCCAGGAAGAAGTCCCTTCATGTTCGACTCTGTCCCAAGCACACCCGCTGCACACGACGACTTCTCTTCCAACAGATTCTCCCGTTTCGATTCATTCAACAGCAACACCAACGACGCTTTCTCTCTATCCCGCTCAGACTCGATGCGCAGCACAAGCGAGCCAGACCCATTCGCATCCAGGTTTGATTCTTTCAATTATCAAAGATATGATTCCTTCAATGCACAAAACTACGACAACAACAACGCATCCGAGACACCTAAAGCCTCATTGTCGAGATTCGACTCGATTGGAAGCACCAGAGACTCTGATTACAGTCACGGGTTTGGGTTCGATGACCATGACCCGTTCGGTTCTACTGGGCCGTTCAAAATAACTACAACAACAGCTGAGACACCTCGGAGCAATGATCATTGGAATGCCTTCTAGCCCCCACAAGCCCCACGTGTGATACGAATATGATCACATATCATATAGTTTGCTGTCTTTTTACAGTTCGAGCTTACCAAGTCGGAAGAGTTCTATGTATTTGTTTTGTTTGCCATCTGCTTGCTTCATTTTTATTGTTCATATATAATAGTTCTTTTGCCATTTTTAAAGGATTTTTTTTTGACGAGTGTCCTTTGGTAGCGTTTCTTTCTTTGCTCTTTCTGTTGATGATGAATAATGAAATTTCATGTGTCCCTGTGAAAACGAAATCTATATTGTATTTTTGTAATCATCTGATATGTGTGGATGGATTATTTTCAGATACTTTTATATTAGAATATCATTTTTTTGTGGAATAGTTCGTATTTATCAACAATTTTATTTTCTTTTCTTTTAATCTATCTTTTATAAAGTGTTGGTAAGTTTCTTATTCTGAAAACAAGAGGAACGAATAGAAGAGAAACATAAAGGAATAAAATTGCAGGAATGAAAATGAATAATTGTTCTTTTTCAAATTTAATAAATAATATTTTTGTTCTTTATTTCTCTATAAAAAAAAGAAATGGTATGGAACGAAAAAAAAAAATTATTATTCCTAGCCGTTCCCTGGTCACCCTTGATAATTATTAGTGTATGTCACAGTTTTGTTAAATTTCATTTTATGCAAATAATAGATGTGATCATTTTCAGTGTGGTGAAGCTGTTCAAAATGATTTATTTACAAGTATATGTCTTGCCCACGGTAGTATAACAAAACGAAGAAATGAATGAGGAAATGAAATGCAAGTTGCATCTCTCTGGTCATAAATCTCTAAAACAGACACGTTGTCGCGTGGAGACCACTCGCTATCTCAAGTGTCAATCCAGTCACGATCAAAGTGGAAAGAGCAGAGTTGTTACTGAAAACTCCTTCGGCCATGAAGAGGACGAAACCACGAGGTCCACCAAATTTCTGCAAAACTCCAAAACATTATCCGCCACTGCGGTGAAGCGGCTCCCTCGTCGTTATTGCGTGTACGCCACTCTCTCCCATGCTCCTATGCTTCTGCCCTTGCCACACACCTCACTTCCTCATGAGTCGGTTATCTCCGGCCACCGGAATCTCTCCCCGCCTCCACTGCTCCGTTGATCGTGGCTCCACGGATGGACGATTCAGATTCGGATTCCGGAGAAACGAGGTTCCGTTTAAACGCCGCTTGAGATTCGTAATCAAGGCGGAGCTCTCTGAGGCCTTTTCTCCCGATTTAGGTTTGGATTCTCAGGTTATTTCGCTTCTCTCCGACTTTCCTTCTTCATTTTCGATCAATTTAAAGAATCGAATCCCGTCTATGCTTTCACTTTGTTTGCTGGTTAGGATTCGATGTTCTTCTTTAGCGTAGATCTTGAGATGAATCATTTGCTGATCATAGTTGCTTATATGCTAAGCTAGTTTGTTCTTTGATATGAACTGTTCGCGTCTAACATCATTCACTTTGGATCTTTTGAAGGCTGTGAAATCTCGCGATACCTCAAACTTGCCTTGGATCGGTCCAGTTCCAGGGGACATTGCTGAGGTTGAAGCATACTGCAGAATCTTTAGATCAGCTGAGCGACTCCATGGAGCTTTGATGGAGACGCTATGCAACCCTGTTACTGGTGAATGTCGAGTACCGTATGATTTCTCACCCGAGGAAAAGCCGTTGTTGGAGGACAAGATAGTATCGGTGCTTGGTTGTATACTATCTCTTTTGAACAAAGGAAGGAAAGAGATTCTCTCTGGGAGGTCATCTTCTATGAACTCGTTTAGTTTGGATGATGTTGGGGTTGCGGAGGACACACTTCCACCGCTTGCCGTTTTCAGGGGTGAAATGAAACGGTGTTGCGAGAGCTTACACATTGCTCTCGAGAATTATCTGACGCCTGATGATGAAAGAAGTGGGATTGTTTGGAGGAAGTTACAGAAGCTTAAGAATGTCTGCTACGACGCAGGTTTTCCTCGCAGCGATAGTTACCCTTGTCAGACGCTATTCGCGAATTGGGACCCTATTTACTCGTCAAATATGAAAGAGGACACTGACTCCTACGAGTCTGAGATTGCTTTTTGGAGGGGAGGACAAGTAACCCAAGAAGGATTGAAGTGGCTACTTGAAAAAGGGTTTAAAACGATTGTTGACCTGAGAGCTGAAAACGTTAAGGATACTTTCTATCAGGCGGCACTTGATGATGCGATCTCAACCGGGAAAATTACATTGGTGAAAATTCCAATTGAAGTCAGGATGGCTCCTTTAGCTCAGCAGGTCGAGCTTTTTGCTTCTGTTGTATCAGACTCCAGCAAAAGGCCGATCTATGTTCACAGTAAAGAAGGTGTTTGGAGAACGTCTGCGATGGTCTCCAGGTGGAAGCAGTACATTACACGTCCGAAAGAAATACCAGTTTCAAAAGAGTCGAAGCGTCAGGAGGTTTCTGAAACTAAGGTGAGACTGAATGTTGATAAGGAAGTGCCTGATCAGCAGACTGATAGAGTCTCTGAAATCAATGAGATTGATAGTAGCTCCACTTCGAATCAGAGCCAAGAATCTGGTAGCAATGAGGGTGATACACCTGAATTTAATATGGTGAGTGATCCTCTTAAAGCTCAAGTTCCAACGGGAAATATCTTTTCAAGAAAAGAAATGTCTAAATTCCTGAGGAACAAAGGTATTGCTCCGGCTGGTTATCTTAGTAATCAGTCCAAAAAACTGGGAATAGTTCCGAGTCCGCAAATCTCATATACGGGAGTTACAAGCGGATACCAGATTGCTGATTCTGTAAGAGGACTTGCCGAGACAGGAAACTCCAATGGAACCCTTCTACCTGCAAGTTCTCAAATTTTAGATGTCGCCAATGGGAAGTTTTCAAATGGAAATGTGCATGCTTCTGATAACACCAATACAAGTGTATCGGATAACGGGGGAAATGGCTTCTCTGCAGGGCCTATTGTTGTGCCCCCAAGTGATAACTTGAGTCGCACTGTAGTTTCCCAAACTGTTCGAGATTCTAAAAGAAACAATAATGCTTCTTCGTCGGATTCCAGTGATGACGAAGCTGGAGCTATTGAGGGAAATATGTGCGCTTCATCCACTGGTGTGGTAAGGGTGCAGTCGAGAAAGAAAGCAGAGATGTTCTTAGTACGAACTGATGGAATCTCTTGTACAAGGGAAAAGGTTACAGAATCCTCGCTAGCCTTCACACATCCGAGTACTCAACAACAAATGCTTCTTTGGAAAACTACCCCAAAAACTGTCTTACTGCTTAAGAAGCTTGGGCTAGAACTCATGGAGGAAGCTAAAGAGGTTACCGCTTTTCTTTTCAGTTCTAAAAGATTATATAATTCCCTGTTGTGTATTGAAGTCGCATGTAACTTAGGAAACCCGTGAAAAAATGTTGTTCTTTCGAATTTGGTTTCAGGCTGCATCTTTCTTGTATCACCAAGAAAAGATGACTGTTCTTGTTGAACCCGAGGTGCATGATGTATTTGCCAGGATTCCAGGGTTTGGCTTTGTCCAGACCTTTTACATTCAGGACACAAGGTACGAGAATAAGTTAAGTGAACATAAGCTAGACTAACGATCAACGGCTTGATTATGACCGACTGTGTTTTGCATTTGTTTGGATATCAGCGATCTCCATGAAAGGGTTGATTTTGTGGCATGCTTAGGAGGGGATGGGGTGATATTACATGCATCAAATTTGTTCAAAGGAGCTGTCCCTCCCGTTGTATCATTTAACCTGGGGTCCCTTGGATTTCTCACTTCACATCCAGTAAGCCTTTCGACATGTTTCTGTTTCTTGACTGTGTCGTAATACTCTTTTTCCATCGACAGCCTTCTTATTGTTTTATATTTTTCCATTTAGTTTGAGGATTTCAGGCAAGACCTCAAACGGGTAATTCATGGGAACAACACGCTAGATGGGGTGTATATAACTCTTCGAATGCGTCTTCGTTGTGAAATCTATCGTAAAGGAAAAGCAATGCCTGGCAAAGTGTTTGATGTTCTGAACGAGATTGTTGTTGATCGAGGATCCAACCCATACCTTTCTAAGATTGAATGTTATGAACACGACCGTCTTATCACCAAGGTTTGTACCCATTTAGTTCCTTTTTCTTACCGTATATACAAAATCGGCTAAATCTTTAAGCAAGTGAAAATAAGTGCATGTTGTAAAAAAAGTAATTCCCTTCACTGTTAAAGCTTTACTCTTGTGTGTTGACGAGTAATGTTATAATAGGTACAAGGTGATGGAGTTATAGTAGCGACTCCCACAGGAAGTACTGCTTATTCTACAGCAGCTGGAGGTTCCATGGTAAGCTTTACAACTTAAAGTGACGTTCAACTCTGCATTACATACCAAAAAGATAAATTAATCTCATTGGCATCTCTGAATAGTATCTTGCCGTTCATAATAAAATTGTAGTGAGTTTGATATTTTATAAAAATCCGAAAATTGCAGGTGCATCCAAACGTCCCTTGCATGTTGTTTACTCCGATCTGCCCACATTCCCTCTCGTTCAGACCAGTCATTCTTCCAGATTCTGCAAAGCTTGAACTGAAGGTCAGACGTTAGATCTTTATAGCAACACACTTTAAAAAGTTATAAATTTTAGCTTTAAAACCATCCAAGAAACTCTATAAGCTCATATATTAATCAAGACCACGGTATGAAAAACTATGTCCTTTCATATTAGCTGTATGAAATTGCTCACAAACTCTCTCTGAACAAAAACAGATTCCAGATGATGCTCGAAGCAATGCATGGGTTTCGTTTGATGGAAAGAGAAGGCAACAACTTTCAAGGGGAGATTCGGTGAGAATATACATGAGCCAACATCCACTCCCGACAGTCAACAAGTCTGATCAGACCGGTGATTGGTTTAGAAGCTTGATCCGTTGCTTAAACTGGAACGAGCGCCTTGATCAAAAGGCTCTTTGATGATTGATTCACTTCATTCATCAACACATACATAAACATAGAAGGGTACAAAGTTCTATTTGTTTCACCCATCCCTCCTTTACTGTACAGATTCACATTCTCTATAATTCTCACTACTATTGATCATTTGATATCAGTTCTAAAAGAAATAAGAAAACTTTGAATTACATGTACTGCATATCAACAAATATGTACACGCGTGATTATTATTTAGATATTACACATCATCTTCTCACGAGATTGGAATCTTCAGGAACAAGATGAGAAACAGAAACTGAAGTTTTTGTTAACGTCCGCTATAATATACCTGGAAATTTCAGACAAAACACTTTTGTTACAAACCATTCTCAACAACAGAACAGAGGTTTTCATTAACGCAAAAGAAGAAACATGATTTGAAAGTGAGTGGCTATCAACCTTGATGCTTTTATCCGCAAACCCTGCAAAGAGCTTGCCTTCCCAATATAACAAAGATGTGACTACTGAAGAACCCGGGATCGATCCCACGTGAGTACACTCTAGAGATATCTCATCCCCAGATAATTCCTACAAAACAGTGTTTAGATGTTAGGAGGAAAAACCCAGGCTCAAGTTCAGAACAGCTAATAAGGTCTGTGTATCATCAGGATTACCTACCTGAATATTGACAGTTTTGTCCCAACCTCCGGTGAATAGCCATTTACCATTCAGGGCAACGGTGAGAATTGCACTACTTTGTATTTGCATAGACTTCATCGATGTGTCATCCCTCCATATCTGATATAAGAATAAGAAGAGAATCTGTTTAGAAACCGAATAAGACATAATCGAAGCAAGCCGAGCAAAATGTTTTTTTTTTTAAGAACAGATAAAAACCTGTATATCTCCGTTTTGATAAGCTGCCACTAAGGTGCCTTCATCTGCAGCAAGAGACAGAATAGACTTTACAATACCTTGAGTCTCTTCCCCCAACACCGTCAAAAAACTGTGGTCACTTAGACTCCACAACCGAACAGTGCCATCCCAACTCCCACTGTATAGTACTCCATTTAGCACAACAAGCGCTGATACTACAGATTTATGACCAGTCATTGTGCAAACAAGCTTTCCATCCTGAGAAAAACAATCGATCTCTTCAATAATATGATTCAAGATCTTATCAGGACAAGCTTTACAATGTACAGGAAAACTAAACATACTTGCAGTGACCAAGCTTTGACGGTGTTATCTCCACTGCCACTATACACATACCCATCTTCTGAGTATGCCAACGCGTGAATGCCAGAATATCGCCAGTCTTTTGGCTCGTACCACTTTCTTAGCGGCTGTTCTTCCAGAGGGAAACTTGTGCTCCATACAAATATACCTCCTCCACCATCGCCACTGACACATACTGATTCTGCTCCGTTGATGTATATCAAAGCCATTACTTTATCCTGGTGACCTTTAAATGTATGCACATGGGAGAAGTCCTGCATATAATATGAAGATTCATATAGCTAGAAATTACTTACTAGTACTACACAGTACACATCATAGGGAGAAAACTAAGCCGCGGAAACAAGTCAAACAGAGAACTATAAAGGATGATGACATGTACCTTCAGAGACCATATATGGATATTTTTATCAAGCGAGGAGCTGAACAGGAACCCATCTGCACATAGAAAATAGGAACAAAATACAATCTGAGCATATAAAGTAACGGAATTTAAAACAACTCTTGGAAGGAAAAAAGTGTAGTTTTTATCATTCATCCAGCAAGAGAGAGAGAAAAAAAAAAAGAATCAAAGTATAAGGTGTACCTCCAACCGCTAAACCTGTGATACTGTCTTGGTGTCCCCGCAGGTCCTTAGATTTTATTTTACCTACTGAGAGTCTCCCAACAAAGTCCTTGTCAAACTCTCCCTCCTCTGTTAAGTCCTCTTCTACTTCTTTGGATCCCACTACTACCAGGCGGCATAATTCACCTAGAACCAAACAAAACTCTTTCCTTTTCTTTGGTTTCTTCTTTTCCAATGCAAACATAGAACTTAATCTATGATTCATGATCAGCTCCCTGTTGCATTTCCACAGATCAGTTAAAACTGGACGTGCCTGTGGATCAAGACAGCAACACTGGCGGAGAATTCCAACCATTGATTTAAACTTCCCACTAAGTTTAGATTCCAGAATAGAACTTAGTTTCTCCATAAGACCTGTGTACAGCACCAAGAGATCCTCAATTTTCCCTTCGCATTCTTTTGCATCCACTCCAGTTACACTTTCAGTCAGCTCCTCAGAAAACTGTTTCCCACCAAGAAGCATGAGGAGAAGAAAACAAACAGGCCAGACATCGGAACTACACGAAACCAGACATTCTGAGCTGGCCTGTGTTATCAACAAGTTCTGCCTTTTCAACAGTTCAAACAACACCTCGAAGCTCATGAAAACACCATTCTTCACTAATCTCTTCAAAACCAATCCCATCTCCAGAGCACCAACTGGTTTTCTGCAAGTTTCTTCAGATATGAGTCCATACACGTTCCTTCCAGTTTCCAGCAACTCGATCAAATCAACAAAAGCATTTCCAAATTCGTCGAACTTCACACAAGAAACGCTCAAACACCCTGCGTTTACCCCTTCCTTATTCAAACTGAGAAGTGCCTCACATAATTGCATCCCCATCACTGCCAAACACGACGAATCATCAAACTCCTCCCACGAGAAATCAGAAAGCTTCTCACCCACTAAATACAAAACCCCATTCTTCAAATCACCCCACAAGCCTAAAACTTTAGAGACACCTCTCTCTTTAACACACATGATCACATCAAGCTCGTCTCTTTCCTCCTCTTCCATCTCCCACAGACAACTAATCATCCTCAGGACATAACCAAACTCGAAAACAGAATCACAACCATCATCACGACGCTGGAACGAACCAACCCGCAAAAGACTAACTTTCGAATCACCATCACCATCACCCTCCTTCAGACATCCAGACAAACGCGAGGACGAAGCAGATTCAGTACTACCTTGGCTCTCCACGGAGACGGCGTCGAGAAGCAAAACCCGATCTTTCCAAGCGGCGTGGAACTCGTCGGGCCATGACCGAGCGACGAATTCAAAGGAGGATTTTTTCGAGTTGCGGGTGGAGTCCGGCGTGAGGTTTGAGATCGAAGGGAATAATCTGAGGAGGTCGATGTTTTTGGGGAGAGCCGATGGGCCCTGAGGTGGGAACTTGACGAGGACGGTGCACGCCGGGCATCGGATTGTGTCAGGGAACTTCTTGGGGATGTTCGTTAGACATTCTTCGCACGCCGTGTGCCCGCAGGAGAGCACGCGTGGAAGTGTGGATTCGCCGTCGTATGATTGTAGACAGACCGGACACTCCGGTTGCTCCTCCATCACGACCAATTCGACTAATCGAACCTCCGATAAAACAACTGAGTCAACACGACGACGTTTTAGCTGTTAAACAAAAGCCCGGGCGTAAGGGTATTTTCGTAATAACAACGATAAAGATTGGGGTTTGTGGTCATTTTAAGTGTCAGATTCGCAATTCTAATCGAAAACCTCTGATTTATAATACGACAACGTTTCAGCTCTTTAACAAAACTCGGACGTAAGAGCATCCCATTGGTGAACCCCATCTTGGGGTTGTTAGAAAATTTTTAATATATTTTTGGTGGGACAATGAATAGTGATGAATCTGTATATATTTTGCTAGTCCATTGGTGAACTAAAAGATGGGGTTCATAAAAATAAAATAAAAAATATATTTTTTTTTTAGTTTTTATTCAATACAATTAGAATTCATGAACATACAAAGTTTTAAATTATTTTTTGAGCAAATAACAAATTCAGAGTTAAAACATACAAACATACAATTAGGAAAAAAAATTTTTGTAGAACAAATTTAAACATACAAAGACTCTTTTTTCAGAACAAATAATACAAAGATTATTCATCATGATTACCACGTTTTTCCCATACATTTTCAACTAAATCAGCTTCCAAACGATTATGTATCTGTGGATCCCGAATTTGATTCCGAATCTCAAGCATATTAGGGATATTCACACTTTATCTCCTTTTCACCTTCAAACTTGTGCTTGACTCTCCTGCTTCGAAGTCGGATGTATCATAGTGAGTGTATCCGCCGCGTTCGTTCTCTACTATCATATTGTGCAGTATGACACAGGTTCTCGTAATCCTTGCTATCTTTTCCTTATCCCATAGTTTCGTTGGGGTTTTAACTATTGCAAACCTCGATTGCAGTACTCCAAAAGCACGTTCGACATCTTTTCTGACGGATTCTTGACGTTCAGCAAATAGCTTTGCTTTAGGACCTTGAGAAAGTGGAATGGATTGGATAAATGTTGACCATTTGAGAATTTGGGAATTTGGTTAAGCGTAAAAGGCAAAGTGTTTGGAAATTTGGTTAAGTGTAAAAGGTTAAGTGTTTGGAAAAAGTTTGTAGACTCAAGAGAGACAATTTGAAGAGGTAGAGAGACAATTTGAAGAAGTACAGAGACATTTGTAAGAGAAGAAGTTCAGTTTGTTGCACATTTGAGCAACAAAAGAAAGACATAGTTTATATAGAGCATTCCATTACATAGCCGTGAATGAAAAAAAAGTGTAGAAACAAACAAAATTCTACACTTTGCCCGTGAAACAAAGATACAGAAACATAAGTTCGGAACAATACAAGAGGACAGAAAAACCCGTGACCAAGTACACAAGTAGACAGAAACATAAAGACAGTAGCTAGGTAGAACCCGTGACCTGCAGAACCAACCAGTAGACAAGTACAACCCGTGACCTGCAAAACAAAACAAATCAAAGCATTTCCGGTAAGTTAAAAAGTGTAGAAACAAACACAAGTAAACAAGTAAACAAGTACTCAAGTAAACAAGTAAAGAAGCAACATCAACAAGTTAACAAGCAAATGAAGCAAGAAAACAAGTTAACAAGCAACTAAACATTGTCTCGCACAAGTTAAACAAGTTGTAAATTCAAAAAATAAAGCCACTGACCAGATCAAAGCATTTCTGAAACTAGTTTGTTTTCAGTGACACTTCTATATCAGATAGTGTATCTTTTTTGGCAAGGAGACGATCAAGGAGTTTCTGTTTGGATATCTTCTGTTTCACAGCTAGCATGCTCTGTAATTGATCATAGACTGCTTCTTTCCCATGCTTCTTGTGTTTCGCTGCTTTGCAAGCCTTAACACCATGAGGCATAACCTCTTCCAAGTCAGGCACCATCTCCGCAGGTTCCTTCCTTTTGTCCTTTGCACCATCTTTGCAAACACAGTTTGATCTCCATTTTTGATCAAACCTAAGTTCATTCAGTCATTGAAGAAGATGTCATGGGCAGTCTTCATGAAATCATTATCATTTTCGCCACTAGCTTCCGCCTTCAAAGCGGCCTCATAGCTTCCGACAAACTTGCACACCTACTCATTCACTCTTCCCCACCTCTGCTTACAGTGACTTGCCTCTCTTGGAGAGAAGCCACTGAGCTGAGGGCTTGAATTGAAATACTCCCCTATTCTCTTCCAAAACGCAACTTCCTTCTGCTCATTACTCACTATGAGATCCTTGCTGGTGTTCAACCAAGCACTGATGAGCACAATGTCTTCTTTTTGTGTCCACTTTCTCCTTTCCACTGGTTTGGGAGATTCAGAGCTCTGGCTACTAAACCTAGGAACCTCAGAAGACTCTACTTCTATTGTTTGACTGCTCTGGGAAGTTAACAGGTTAACAAACCCGGGAGAGTTTAGGGAAAAATGATCCATTTTAGTTTTGGTTGGTGTTTTTAAGTTGGTTTGTGTTTTCAGAATTGGATTCCCTATGTTTTTAAACTAGATTTTGCGTTGATAGGAAAGAAAAATTAAACATACTCTAACTACCAAACATTCGTTATACTTAGTACGATAATACTTAATTAAACAACAACTAGTCCACAGTGAGCATTCATTACACATCAAATCAGTTGAAAAACTCAAACATTCATCACAACAACCAACCAACACAGAGTTAATGAAAAATTTAAGTTCAGTTTACTTGTTCTAGTTCAGTTCTATTAGTTCCGTTAGTTCATTTTAAGTATATTTCCTCAAAACGTGTATGTTTTCATATTAAGTTCAGTTCAGTTTTGTTTAGTTTTGTTCAGTCTAGTTCTACTTCTAGTTCATCATTCACACGTCTTCTACTTCTAATTCATCATTCAAGTTCAGTTTAGTTCAGTCTAGTTCTACAGCATGCACCGTATAACATAACAACCACAAGTAGTTCAGGTCTAGTTCTACTTCTAGTTCATCATTCTAGTTCAGTTGAGTTTACCTTTAGTTTTCATTCGAAGCAGATACTCTCCAGGTCAGCGACCTGCACAGTGAGGTTTTTAACCTGTGCCTGGAGATGAAACGGCAATGACACTATGTTAGTGACTTAACTATTGATACACTAACTATACAAATATTTAACTACGTTAAAGAACATAATTGATACACTAGCAGAGTATACTTAACTAACCTCCAGTATCTCAATCTTTTTATTGAGATTCGGCACCCCCTTGATCACCTTCTAAGCCTCCTCGACCCGCTTAGTCAGGCATGCGATCTCTTCTTGGACACCAATCACCCAAGGCTGACGATAATGTAACCCATCATCCTTGTTTACAAAAAAAACACAACTCAGAATTGCGTTGCAACATAATTTATACAAGTATGCCAATTCAGACTTACCTCGTAGTTTTTGCAGGTGAAGAAGCGCTTTCCAGGAAGAGTGTCGTAGTCCTCCTTCCCCCGAACCTCGTTAATGATTCTCCCACCACACGGACACCTTGTCGGAATCCCGTATTGTGAATCGGCCACATATCCAAGCATGTTGATGTACTCATGTTGCCTCTTTCTCTCTCTTCTCTTTTCTGCGGGATCCATCTGTACCAGAATTCGACATGATTATAACATAAAGACGAAACAAATAACATGCAACGGACCCTAAATCGAACCATCATGACGATTTAGAACCCTTACTCGAAACCCCCAAAAAAATTTAGAACCCTTACTCGAAACCCCCAAATTGATTTAGAAACCCCCATAAACGAACCCTAAATCAAACCCGCATGACGAATTACCACCAAAAATCGAAACCCCCAAATCGATTTAGAACCCTACCTCGAAACCCCCAAATCGATTTCGAATCGAATCCCCGAGACCATGAATCTACTTGATTTCGAATCCCCTAAACTGTGATTCTACTCGATACTGACCTGAGCTCGTGATAGTCTGTCGTCGATTAGATGAAGAAAATCTTCGGAAGTCGGCGTCGCTAGAGAAATCGCCTCTCTCTGCAAGAAACCCTAGCTTTTTCGGAGAGGAGAGAAAATGAAGTGAAACACGCTCAACCTGTGTTTCTTCGTCGTCTATCCGAAAAGGTGTGGCCAATGGGTGATTGACACGTCGCTTGAACCCGTATCATACGGGTTCACTCGTTAGAACCGGTTCACCGAAATTAACCCATTTTCTCTTTTTTTTTCTTTTTCGGGCCTATGAACCCGAGCCCATGAACCCCTTTACAACCGCTAATGCGGATGCTCTAAGGGAATTTCTGAACTAATACGACGACGTTTTTATCTGTCTTATTGCTTCATTGCTTCATTGCGATTTACCGTGGAAGTGAGGACGTGACAAGAGGGGCGAAGATCCGATCTGCTACTGTGTTTCAAAGGTAATCAATCTCATTCGAAAATCACGCATACGTTTCTGCTTTAGATTTTGATGTTTGATTATATCGAATGCGAAGTCTTTTAGCGTTTCCTGACGCGATCGATTATTTCCCGATGCGTGTTTAGAAGAAGAATCAATGGCGGGAGTTGGGACATCAATGCTTGGATCTGTTCTCCTGTTTACAGTGGTGCTCTCGCTCCAAGAAGTGTACAGAGAGAAATTAGCTTCCTCTGAGCTGTACACGATCCTTGGAGGCTTCACTCGCTCCCTCCTCTTTCTCTTCTCTCTCTCACTGTAAAGCTCCCTTATCTGCAACTACCGTTTTTGATGACTTAAAACTCTCCCCCGTAGTCTTATTTCACAAACTTGATCCGATTTACAAATTTGAGATCTTTGGTCCTGACTCTTTCGAATCAAAGTGGTTTCTGTGTGTTTTGGTTTATTAAATCTGTGTCAATGCGTTCACTTACTTTTTGCAGTTCGTTGGAAATCTCCAAGAGTCTTCTGGCATGAAGAGTGGCTGGGGTGCATGTAGGTTTCTCCACTGAACCAGTTTCTAGAACCTGGAATGTTGTTAGCAGCTGTCTTTTGTCAATTCACTGGCATGCCATAAAGTTTGTTTGTTTGTTTGTTGATACATGTAGTAAGTTCTGCTAGTTATTAAAATCATTGTTCTCTCGTTTTATTCACGGCAGTGGTTTTTTCGGAAATCATAGCTCTTGTTGCTGCTAGCACGGTGCATCGAGTGTGCATTACGACCTGGTAACAACATTAGTTATGCTTAATATATAACCATCATTTCATAACTCTATGGCTAAAAGCCTACTCTGTTGTTCGATTTGTTTTGTGTTGCAGTTTCTTGTTCTCTGATGGGCTGTTATACGAGATGAGCAAGATCTCATGATACATGCTCGGCAGGGCTGAGTCCAAATCTAAAAGACACTGAATCAGACAAGGGGATTAATAAGTTACATGACGTTCTCGAATTTGATATCTGGTTTAGCACTTAAAAGTCTCAAGGATACTTTACAACTATTAAATTTAGGCTTTTCCGCTCATATTTTGTTTGACTTGGTCGGTCGATGTCGCAGTTGTGTGTTATGACTTTGTGTTCTGCGTTCTTATAGAAACTAAGACAAATGGTCTTCATATCCAATGCCCACATCTCTATAAAATTAGGCCCGTAAACCCCATAATGGTGAAATAAAATAGACATAGACATGTAATTTGGAATTATAAAATAGAGGTAAGTTGGTCAAAAACCATAAAAGCCCATGAAATTAACTAAATACCTACAACAATGTAAAAGTGGATTTTGTCGTAGATAAGGTATGTGCAAAATGACATTTAAAACCCTGTTTGTGAGATATCAGTTGGCGATGGATTTCCACCGTGTTTGTGTTGTAGGTTATATAGCTGGCAAATAGATTTTGTGAGATATCAAAAAGATTTGCAAAGATATGTCCTAGATTTTTTGTGTTCTCGAGAAGGGTTAAGAGTTATAGTAACATTGAGAGATTACTTCCCAATTCACACATTTACTATCATAAACGGTGGAACTCAATATCAAATCCTTTGAATGATTTAGTTTCCATACATACAAATATTTGTGCAAAGGAGAGAGAAGAGACAATGGCTATGAAAAAATGTGGAGTTTTCGATATATCTTCCTCCTTCGTTTCAATCTCTGATAAGATTTTGTCAAAAATGATGGTGGGATCCTTAGCGACGGAGATGTACATGTCGTTGCACGTTGTGCACTTTGTTTCTTCTCATAAATCTTGAGCATGTCGACCTATGCCGGAATCAGATTGGAAGCAATCAAAATCCGAACCAGATGTTGTATGATTTCGATTAACGATGTCATCTACTTCACCAGCTTATGTGTGATTCGTGTGATTCTTCCTACGTTCGAAGAGTGCCGAGCTGTCACAACGATCCTCTTAACCAGTGTCGGTCCGGGTTCCTACGGCGCCTAAAGCGCATCAATTAATTGATTCCATGTAACAAAAAAAATTTAAACGAAACCATTCTAAAAAAAAAAAAAAAACATCCTTGTTACTTGAGAATACTGTGAGTTCCGGGTTACATCAATTTGTCTACTTAGCTGAGTTCTTACTTTGTTTCCAGCAACACTTTCTACAAATGCATGAAAATTAAAATAAGTTCACATTTACTTAAAGTGAAAAAAGCAATACATAATTGGTAAATACAACAACACAAGACAACGATCTAAGTGAAATCTGTTTAGTTTGTAAATTTTACTGAATTTTTCAATTGTCAAAGCATGAGAGAGTCTAAGAGAGTATTTAAACCCAACAGGAAATATTTCATATTTGTTTTTGTTTTTAAGATATTTGGGTGAAACAGAAGATAATTAGTAGAAGGAGAAGAAGCACATACATGAATAAGATAACAAAACGGTGAAGATCGACCATGAAAGAAGGAAATCCAGAAATTGTTGAAACTCTGCTATTTAGAAAAATAAATTAGTTTTTTAGTTGATTTGTTTTTGTCTTATAGGGGTTACAGCATTTGATAAAATATATAAAACGGAAAGTAAGATAGCCAATAAAGGAATCTAAATCTGTCGGATTATTATACTTATTACCAATTAAAATAAAAAAGAAGAAACAAGGCTCGAACCTGCGTTCATCCAGCGAATGAAAACATAACACAAACCACTATACCTACAAGCATATATTGTCTTTTTTTGGCGCCCCTAGACTATATACACATTTTGGCGCCTAAAGCCCAAACTTTACGGGCTTGACCCCAGGGTCTGCTCTTAGCTTTCCTGTGTGAATCGGTGAACGAGATTTATCAATCAAAACCTTGGCATGCTAAACGCTCTGGAACAATGAACCACATGAAAGCAATTCTTTTTATTATTTTGAAATTGTTAGCTATATGTGTAAAAATAATATTACCCGAACAACAGTTTTGGTACCGCAGGTACAATATATATTAGCCAGACAACAGTTTTGAAAACTTGTCACCACAATGACTTTACTTTAGGATGTGAAAAGGTAGAAAAAATAGAGATAAAAGAAAAAAAATGCAGCACAAAAAGATATACATGTATTTCAGTCAGATATGTTACATCAGTTTTTATTGTTTGCAGCATATGCAAAGTGATAGGCCACAACAAAGTCACCTGCAAACAACCCATCTATAAGATATGTAGTAGAAGGGGGATGGGAGGCGATTGAGGTGGTGTGCTGAGCGATTTGGAATGCCATGTCTTCAAAAATGATAATGCTTATCTAATATGTGATGTCTATGTAAAAAGCTTTCAAGAAACATCAACAAAGTTAGTAACATGATCAGATCATATGACTTAGGTGCATGTTTTTAAAGGATAAACATCATAATAACACTTTTTGTATAGCTAAATGTCGATGGCAGCAGATGTATCAAAGTTTATTTACAGCACGAAGACAACTAATATTGTCATTACATATCACATTGATAAAGGAACAATAGGCTGGGACATTTCACATATAATATGAAAACTCGCAAGTAAAATAAATATCTGTAAATTATTCAAATTTACGGTTATACAATTTAGAAAACAAGCACGGGAGCTACTACATATCCTAAGGATATGTTAATTGTTTCGATTTAATAACATGGGCTAAACAATAAGTGTCACCTACAATAATTAGATGTCAAATATCTACAAAGATAACCAGCTAATCTAATAAGTTTCCGTTTCCGATGTGTCTTAACCGTTTAATCTAATAAGTCTATGTATCCGATGCTTTGTAAGCAGCTAATCTAATAAGTTTCCGCATCCGATGCATCTTAACCGGTTAATCTAATAAGTCTATGTATCTGATGCTTTGTAGCCGGCTAATCAAATAATTTTATGAATCTGATGTGTTGCAACCGGCTAATCCAATAAGTTTATGTATCGAATGTATAGTATTAAGCTAATATAAAGGTTCATACAAGATTATGTATACATACAATAAAACTTTGAAAAACAGGGAATTGATGATTATATATGGTTTGAGATATTTGAGTTGAATTGAGTAGCATGAGACGTTTTAGACCGATAGAGTTCAATCGTTTGTGGCTTTAGATGTCCTGGACCATTCTGGAATATGGTGTATGTACGATTTGTTACCACATTCAAGGCAATAGCGATAGATATGGCAACTAGATGTCTCATATGTACTAAGACAACCGGCTAATATAATTGGGTTACCTATACTAAGTATCATATATATCTAAATGTAAAGGACTGATTGATATAATATTAGTTATATGGCTAAATACATTTAATTACAAATGTATTCGCCAGGAAAATCCAAGTGCGTACATACTACACCACTAAGTGATTGGAAAAAATATTCAGGTCAGACAACACTGAAATATCAGTTGAAACAACATCGATGGAAATTGATACACACATCCAAGAAACAAAACAAGACACTAGATAGAAGTCATAAACCAGAGCTTACGAGTTCAAGACATAATAAAGACAAAATGATATTTTCCAAAGAGATATGACATTAATCCTATTAAATTTCAGCGTGATAATAGTGACAGAGGTGGCGACAATAAACCCTCCCCAAGACAAAATAAAAACAATTTCAGTATGCTACTTGTCGTAGCATTTTTCCCCTTTCCAGTGACTTCATTACTTTATTTTGCAGCTTCTTTTCCTCCTCTGTAAGTTTACACCACAAGATAATAAAATCAAGAACTGTACGTGAACACGACGATGGGTCTTGAGGAAAGAGATCAGAGAAAAAGAGAAATATCAACTTTGAATTTGTATGAGACCGTAGGGTTTGTGGTACAGTGTTGTGACCTTCACTCCAACTGGTTCTTCTCTAGCCGCAAAATTTCTCTCCAGAATTGAATAGTGGTGGCTGAGGCGTTATTCTCAATTTCTAAGATTTCCCCTAGAGCAATTCCTAGGGTTGTTATTTGGAAATTGAAAGAAAAAACTATCGGAAGAGATAAGAGATTAAAAATGTGAGAGATGAAAGATGAAGAGAGACGAGAAGTTTGAAATTTTGAAATAGTGATAAAGAAATGTGATATCAATATTTTCATCTGACAAGAGAAGATTTGAAAAAGATAAAGACAGTAAATCAGATCGTACAGAAGATTTTGCCTACGTATACGATTTGTGCATTTGTTTAGATATAGGGGTATCAGAGTCATAAACGATTATATACAGTGGGTAAATAGTGTTAAATAGTAGATAGCTAAATAGACTTAAAATGTTTTGGTAGGAGTCATAATTTCTCTATAAAATATTGGAGTATTATGAGTTGACCAAAAAAAATTATGATAAATATAATAAGAATATTAAGAGCTTTTCAAGTTTTTTTTCAAGCTTTTCAAGTTCATGCCAAACGAAGTTGTAAATGTTTGTAGGTGTGGTTTGGTACATGTGAAGCTTGGTTTTCTTTTAGCCTAAATTTTCTCATTAGCTAGGACCTAGCTGCCAGGTGGTATATCTAGGCCTGGGCAAAATAACCGAAACCGAACCGAAATATCCGAAATCGGACCAATACCTTCAAATATCCGAACAGTTCCTATATTTTTATTTCCGAAATAACCAAAACGAACAGATACATGAATATATAAAAATATTAATTATATATACATATAATATAACTAAATATATATTTTTAATTTAAAATTCTATTAAAAGTATCTAAAAATAGTTAAAGATAACTAAATTATTATAAAGTATCTGAACTATCCGAAAGTATTCGAAAGTATTTGAAACTATATGGATAGGTTTATCTGAAATATCCAAAGTAATCCAAAATATTCAATTTTTTTTTTATCTAAATCATCCTAATTATTTGATATTTTACCTTAAATAACCGATATTTTATCCAAATTATCCGAACTACCCCAACTATCCGAACCGGATCCAAATAAGAACTGATTTTTTCCGGATATTTTCCGGTTCCTACATTTACTATCCGAACCGAACGGAACCCGAAAATATGTCAATTAGTAAATTGATCCTTTAGCCTCCTATCCAAATTACCCGAAACATGAAATAGCCGAACCGAACCGATACCCGAAATGACCAAGCCTAGGTATATCTAAAATTCTAAATGAATTGTCCACCGTAAAATTGAATTTGTGTGTTATTAATATTGTATCAGATGAAAATAGAATTGCTAAAGTCCGATTACTCTTATCTGTTTTTTTTGGGGGGGGGGGGGGGGGGGTCAAACTCTTATAACAGGAGTTTATAATACAGGAGTAGAGAGGGTGTACCAATTATGTCAGATTGTTCTGTAAAGCGACTGTAATATCACAATTTAAGCTAAAAATAAAATGGAAAAAGATGATTTATTTTAGTGGAATCTTTTTGTGTGTTGGAAAAAAAGAAGAAAATAGTATGGGGATATAAAAAGGGAAGGTGGGAATTTAAAAAAAAAGGAAAGCCATCTGTCTCGGACCCACACCAACCCATTGATTCATTTGTGTGTGTGGGGTAATCAATCGTCATCGTCGTCGGTGCCTTCCTTGTCATTCGTAGAGAGAAAAAAAGGAGACGACGATTGTTTCCTTTCCATCTTTCTATATTCTCTCGGTTAATCCATTATTCAGAGATTCTCTCTCTCCCATCTTCATCATAGGATCCCTGATTTTCACGGGATCGATCCGGACTGAATCTGTATTTCTCAGATTAATCGGCTACAATGGACGAGTTCGGTGTCCTTACGGAGCGTTATGGGATCAAGCCCCAAGGCAAATCTGCTCCAATGGCTGCCTCCAAGCGTTCTCACAGCACTCCCAATCCTCAGACCTGGAAATCGTACGCTTCTTCTTCCAATAAGGTATCTGGTAACGGATCTTCGTATAACGGTGACGACATTTTCTTCACCTCGAGCTCGAGTACTACCATGAACGGCGCGAGTTCTGGTGGATTCGATGTTTTCGGTGGGATGAACAATAAGAATAGCAAGTCAGCGCATGGTTTTCATGCTGATGACTTGTTTGGTGCTCCCAATAGCGTTGGAAATGATGATGTATTTGGATCATTCTCTTCCTCTACGAAGCAATACGCTCCGGTTGATGATCTGCTGGGTGATATGGCTGGATTTGGTCTTGAATCCAAGGGCTTGAACCTGAACAATTCAGCCCGTTTTGGAAAGAATGGTTTTGATGAATTGATACCTGGTTTTGGTGCTACTTCTCACGCCACTAGAAGGTTTGTGATCACTCTTTTGGAATGATCACCTTTGGAGATTAAATCATTTTTTTTGTTTGTTGATTGTTTCAGCAAGACTACGGCATCGAACTTTGTTGATGCTGACCCTTTTGTGGTTCTGGAATCAACTATGTCCCGCGCACATTCTTCTTCCGGTATGTTCGTGGATCCACTAGATGCGTTTGCTGCTTCAGTCAGCTCTCAGGGGCACAAACCATCTTATAATGCTTCTACAAAACTCAAGCCTCCTCCTAAACCAACGCAAAAAGTTAACAGAGGTTAGTAGTAGTCTCTTTGATGATCCGGAAACTATCTTGAATTGGAGCTTTTTCGCGTATTGTTTTCTTTGGTATCTAATTATTTCCACAGCTAAGAGTTCAGTAGACGAACTTGACCACTTTGCCATGGGTACCATGCGCCGTAGTGCCTCGGCCTCTGACGCTGCTAGTAAATGTAGAGAAGCTGAGGAGACGAAACAGTTTGGTGTTGATGACCTTGACTCCTTTTTCAGCTCTGGGCCTCGCTCCAGCAGTGTGCCAAAATCACGGACAGCAACTCAAGTAAGAACGAACGACCTTTGAAATGTTTCTATATTCCACTTTACAAGTTTTTCGATTAAAGAAAATGTGGTCTACATGTGTCTCCTTATTCTTTCTTTCTGATGCAAAGGCACCTCGCAAGCCAGCTGTCAACGTGCCAAAAAAGACGGCTAATGGGGTTTCTAGTGCAAAGAAGCCTCCTGCTCCCGCAAATCTGGTGGATGACTTTTCTGCGCTTTTTGGAGGTATGTCTTGTGAAAACATGTCCTTTTCCATCAAATGGTTACTCTGGTCTAACTTTCTTATAAATGTTTTCTCTGTTTACAGAGGATCCTTTATTTAAAGAATTTGAGGAAATCCCAGGGGAGACCGAAGAACGAAGAAAGGCCAGATGGGATCGTGAACAGAGAACAAAGAGCCGTGTGGTATGTGTCATTTTTATTTTCTTTTGAATCTTCTTGTGCAATCTTTACTCTTTTCTGCCTATGATGATATCTAATTAAGTTAAATACTGGTACTAAAACCTATGTTGAATTTTATTTGTGCTTGAAATTACCCCTTCTCGTTTAAAAGATTGGGTTAAGTTCCTCGGAGAATGTGTTGAATCATTTGAAAGTTTTTGCTTATTTTATTTGTGCTTGATATTATTGTGAATTCTGCAACGAAATTATACGTTCGATTTTGCTATATGCTCATCAATGTTTAGCTTGTACTTGATCGAATAGTTTTGTTATAGATGGTTTTACACTATTCAGTGGCTTTGAAAATGTAGGCACAAGCTGTAGCTGATATGAACAACCGTGATCATCAATCTCGGATTGAACAAGAACAGAGAACTGTAAGTTATGCTTTTCTTGACATTTATGTCTTAGTCTTCCTTATCATAATGCTTGTCTATGTACATTGACCTTTTTGGATTTATCAGTCTTCATTATGACAATGCTGTCTGTCTATGAGCAATGACATTTTGGATTTGTTAATCTTCACTAAGATAATGCTGCTTTTGAAATATTTTACATTTCCTTTTCTTTTCTAAATCTACTTAGAGTCTCTTTGTTCGTGTGTTTAAATACCATTACCAAATACCAACGTTGGTTTCCTTGTTAAACTTGCTTTTCAGAGAATTTCTGAGACTGCTGATGCTGAGATAAAGCGTTGGGCAACTGGAAAAGAAGGAAACATGCGTGCCCTGTTATCTTCCTTGCAAATCGTGAGTTTTAAAAAAAAATTAAGTTATAAATAAATGTATTGCTACAGCTGTTTATTCTTTTGGTCCTCCAAATTTCACTGAGTTCTGGTTTTGGCTGGTGACAGGTACTCTGGCCTGGATGTGGTTGGGAGGCTGTTTCGCTAACAGATTTGATCACTTCTTCAGCAGTCAAGAAAGTCTATAGAAAGGCAACGCTGTATGTCCATCCCGATAAAGTTCAGCAGAAAGGAGCCACCCTTGAACAGAAGTATATTGCCGAAAAGGTTTTCGACATTTTGAAGGTATTTTCTCACTAGATCTGCACGAGCAGCTCTCTTTCTAGAGTCTATTGTATACAAAAGTTGACAGAAGCTTAGTAGCTGGACCACTCTCTCTGTTAGTAATTTGAAGGAATCTTGGTTTCTTGTATCTTGCAAAGATCCACAAAGCTTACACTCAGCTTTAAGCAAATTGCCTTATAGCAGAGTGTTTGAATGATGTTGCTGCTTAACTTCATAAAAATGTGCAATGAACAGGAAGCTTGGAACAAGTTCAACAAAGAGGAGCTCTCGTAAGCCCATATATGTTTCGGATCTAGTTTCCCCCAGAGTTCTTCGTTTCAGGTTTGAGAACAGTTTCCTTCCAGTTGAGCTTGAATCAGGACAGAGTACGTCTAGCAATGGTTGAGTAAGAGGTAGAGACACTTAACGAGACTTGGTAACTGCTTTTTTGTGTCTCTATGTATCTTTACCCAAAATCGTCTGCGAGTCTCCTTGAGTCTTGTCTCTCTCTCTCTCTCTCTCTCTCTCTCTCTCTCTCTCTCTCTCTCTCTCTCTCTCTCTCTCTCTCTCTCTCTTATTCTTTAACAGTAACCTGGTACTTTTCATCTTTATGTTACACCATTTTTTTTTAAAAAGACCATGGGGATATTGTATAGCCCCAAAAAAACAATAGATTTACTTTTATATGAATATATATGTTGAATGTTCTTAACAGCATAGAGATAGTTATGTTACTATTCATCATCATACCCTAAAGATTGCATCACGTATAAAGTGAAGTAGAAAAACGGCATTATTATGAACACAAGCGATGCCGAATGGTAATTCTCAGTGGCGGTTTCAGAAAATATTTAATGGGGTCATAATTTAAATAAAATATTATTATATATTTAATATAATAAATTTCAAAAATTCATATTATTTTCACACTTTAAATAGTGATATAATCAATAAAACAAACATACAAAAGTTCATTGTCGAATATATATATATATATATATTTATAACGTCTTTCTTATTAATCAATGAGAGTTTACATAATCATTATGTAGATCCGATGTAATAGAGGGAGGTACATAATAATGAAAGTAGAAGGAGAAGTCAAAAGGAATTTGTTGCTTCGCCATCTTATCTGCAGCTTTGTTACTCTCTGTTCGTCCATGTAAACTCCACTTCATTGAACTTCTGTTTCCACCATAAAGCATATCTTATCCAGTTATGACCATCAAAATGTAAGCACCGATGATTCGGTGTATCTATCACTTTTTTGCAATCACTCTCAAAGATTACTCTTTGATATCCTTTACTCCACACATGTTGCATAACCATTACTATTTCTTGGACCTCACTTTCAAACGAATTGTTAACTCTTCTTCCCATCCCTTGTGCAGCCCCTTTGTAGTATTCATCTTCATCTCGTAGTATCCACCCATTCTTGGTGTTTGCGAGTTAATAAATGAACTATCAACATTACATTTCAGCCAACCCCTCTTTGGCTGTTTCCAGTGGTTGCTTCCATATCGCATTTGGTCTCTATGTTGGAATTTCTTTGTAGCATTATCCTTCCACTCCTGAGCATCTCTTCGTGCTTGATGCAATACCCATCTCCAGTCTATATGCTTTCTTTGAAATATAAGAATGTTGCGGTTTTTCCATAGTCTCCACATGATACAGAATGGGAGGTTTTGAAAATGAGCTAATCTTGTGTGTAGACAGCATTGTAGACACACTTCAATTTTCTCTTCCAGGGAAGCTAAAGGATCAGTAAGTATTCTATTATCTGTCCCTGATTCCCGCCATACTGCTTGGGCATACGGACAATCAAACAGCAGATGCTTCTCAGTTTGTGGTTCTTGACAACACCTTCTACAAAGGTCATCAGTAGTAATGTGTCTCCTCTTTAGATTGCTTCCAGTGGCTAGACTCCGTGATAATGATCTCCAAAGAAAATGATGGAGTTTTGGTGGCATTTTAGTCTTCCATAGTCTTCTTTTGAGGTCGATATTACCGAATGTTGGTTGAATCCCTTCTTCCGTTGAGAGGTGAGTACTCAACCAGTAGCCAGACTTTACTGTGTAGAGGCCATGCTCAGTATATTGCCAACCAAGCATATCAAAAGTTGCAAAGTTCGAGGTTTTTATGGTTGTTTTCTCTTACAAAAACTAAAGAACCAATTTTAAAAAGTCAAATTAAATGTATGGTCTTAGAGTGACTTAAACGCATGTTAGAGAAGTTAATCTTACAATACTAAAAGGGCATAATACTCAAAGGAGAGGCATGCCACATCATTTTAAAAATCGTCCAATATGAGCTTCCCATTTCGCCACGTCACATAGCTTGGTCTATTGAAAAGAGTAACTGGGCTTCACGTTTGTCTCTTAAAAATAAATCATGTCCCATTATCCAGTCCAGTTTCAAAAACCTCCTCTCCTATCAATCGATGAATCCGACTCTTCATTCCTCTTCCCCATCTCCGTTCCCAGCAATCACCGTTACCGCGAATCCCCTTCTCATCAATCAATGTTCCTCTTTAATCTCTTCTTGATGGTTTTGTTCCACCTCCCGTTGATCTTCCTCTTATATAAGTCGCTTCATCTAAACCTAAATATAGACAAAACCTAAAACCTCCCCTTACAAAACTACATCTACGGCGATGGAATGGAGGTAGTATAATATCTTCATGTAGACATATAACACAGTTTATACTGCATGGATTTTGTTGTCCCTCTTCAACTTCCTACCTCTGAACGAGCGATTCCTCACACCCACACAACAAGCACAAGTGGCTACAAAGAACTGTCATCGGAACACATTTTCCATCGGTATATGAGAACATTGTGTTATCCACTCATTGATTTGTGTCTCTCTGTGTTATGTTCTGATTTTTTTTTCCTATCTTTTTTAACGCTCATTCGGCATAAATTTTTGGCATAATTTCTAATGTTTTCTTTACAGCCAAGAAATCATGGCAAGCTGAAGCTCGGCTCTTACGAGATTACTATGTTTCTTGGTGCTTGCTTATATTGGTTCTTTTTCTTTAGATCAGTTGTGGCTTTCAAATATAGATGAGTGTTGCCTAATGTTTTTTACCTAGACGAACTTAGCTGAAGCTATTGGTGCTTCCTTCCTTCCGTCAATAGATGGTTACATGTTTATTAAAGGTGTGTACGCATCTCTGACTATACTTAGGACATAGATATCATAGGGATCAGTACATCTACTACAAATTTTAGACTTTCTCTAACCCATCTTTCTTCCGTATGGTTTATTGGGTAAGTAAAATGTAGAGTAGTGCAGAAAGAATAGGAAAATATGAATAATATTTTAGTGTTTGTAAATCCTTTTTTAATCTCTATCTGCTTTTCAGATTATGACCGAGGAGATTAAAACCGGTGCATGTCTAATTGTCTATGGATTACCAAGCACATGAGTTTAGAGTATTGGCCAACTCCAGTGGTACATGCATAGTACATGGTGGGTTCAAGTACTTGGAGTATTTGCTCTTATCTCTCAGTTTCCTTAGCCAGTTAGTACAAATGACTACCAACATTGTCATAGACATGTGGTGAAGCTAAGCCAACGTGAGTGTGATCAATAAACAAAATCGTTTTGGTTTTCTGTCTCTTCGCTATCATTTTTTGTCATTATTTGGTTGATTTTACTGCTGATCACATCTGTTTTGCCAGTAAGTTTACAATTTATTATGTACACACAAAATTTTCCATGTGTTACTCTCATTCGTCAAATCATTAATATTTGGGCTGCATTGTTTTTATTGATGTTGTTTACTATTTTATAGTGTCAGAGGAGATACATGGATACACCAACCAGCAACGTTTGTGTCATCAGGTACCACATGAATATGAACTGATTTGATATTTGCTTTCAGAAACATAAAATAAATAGCTAAAACAAAAAAAAAAATATCTTCCATGTGTTACTCTCATTAAGCATTGTCATTTCTGACTAGCTAATATCCACATACAACAATCATGTCATTGGTTCTTTACAAGATCTGGTCTTTCTTAAAAGTTTAGTTGCATCTATACTACAATAAATACATATGGTCTGAATTAGCTGAAGATGATGATATAACTGATTATTACTTATTTGCTTGGTTTCTAACAATTTTGTTACTGAGCCTCATTCTTAGATTATGCATTGTAAAAACACTTAACTCAACACCATTGGTCTCCTTTTCCGGAAAGAATACTGATGATGTTCCATGAAACATTAGTAAAGCAAGAAAAACTATCACTATAATCAGAACTTATATTGATCAATTTCTTAATTCCTACATATATATTCTTTGTTGCAGTTTTTCTTACCATTTGAGATTTTTCTTTGTTGGGAATAGATTCAACTTTAAGCTTATGTTGTGCAGAGACGCAACTTAAGCTTATGTTGTGCAGATTACTCGCACAATATACTTATGGCCTTAATATGCAGCATTTTGTTTCCAACAAGATGAGAGTCTACATTGGCAATAGAGAGACCAGGAAGAGAGTCATACATTGGCAGTAGAGAGGAATATGAAAACGAGTTGGTGGACGCTAAAAGAGATTGCCATGTTTTACATGAAGTCTATTTTCATGAAATATGGCAATAACAGGAGGGGTGTCCTTTGGATTTGTGTTTTTGGACGAGTACATAGCAAATGAGGAAGTATGGCGTTTTTTCTTTGAATTTTTTCGAAGAGCTCTTGGTCAAATGGTGTGAACACTTATCTTGATTCTTTTGCCACCTAATCTATGCTACGTGCGAACTTCCTTCTTTAAGTTTGTCATGACATCAAATAATAGCATAAAACTAATTTATTGACAACAAACAGTTTAATTATAAATTAATTTATTAAAATATTATTAAAAGACATTTGAACATTTAACTAAAGAAATAGCATAACAAACTATGAAAGTATTACCTATTTACAATTTAAACCTTCAAACTTTTTGGCTAGCACTTTTAACTTTCATATTAACATTTACATCATTAAAAACCTTCAATCTAATTTATTTATTTATCAAGTAAAAAATTGACATGTTGTACACGTAGAAATGATGATGTGTCAGTTATTTTCCAAAAATAATATTTAATTATAAAATAAATAAAACTAAATAAAAATTTAGAAAATTAAATAAAAATCAGAAAACTAAACAAAAATTAAGAAAATTAAAAAAAATAATTAAAAATCAGATAATTAAATTAAAATCCGGAAATTAAATTAAAATCAGAAAATAAATAAAATTAAAATTAAAATACATAAAATATAATAAATGAAAAATTCAGAAAATTCATAAAAATTAGAAAATTCTAAAAAATTCTAAAAAATTCTAAAAATCAAAATATAATTTTAATTAAAAAATATTTCTTTAAAATTACAAGATTGATTTAAAAAACTGACATATTATCATCATTGACAATAAAAATTTCCAACATATCAATGTTGAAAATGATGGTTTCTCACATAACAATTAACAATGATGGTTTTTGACATATATTTAACGATAATTTTTGACATCATCGTTTAAAATGAAGGTAGATATGTCAATAACACGACATTTTTAACAACCATCATTATTAACATAATAATATAATTATTACTTTGAATTTTTTATGTGAGTTTTGATATTCGAAAACTAAATATTTATAAACTAAGAATATTAATTTTATGTTTGAAATTTTTGAGGGGGAAAACTAAGAATATATTTCTGAATATTAATTACTAAAACAATAAATTATAATGTAATTTATCAGCTCTAAACGAATGAATAAACTAAACTTATCAACATCGTGTTAATGTCAAAAATTTCTGCTTATTCAAATGAAGTCCATCAACAAAAACAAGTAAAATGCGATGAGAAACTATCACATACCATTTTTTGTCAAAGAGAATTATTATTTATGTAAAACAATTAATTATTTTTATAAAATTTAAAAAGATATATATAAATAATTAATCCTCACAAAGCGTGGTCACAGATCTAGTAGAGGATAATTACACCAAATGTGGCATTGAATTTAGATGAACTAAGCCTACTAATTTGATTTCTGATATTTAACTAGATTTGGCTGATCATCCTCCTCTACATGTGGGTCCGCCCCTACTTCCTTCACACTTCTTTTTAACCTATCCTATAAAATATGAAATCTCATGAGTTTTTATATGAGAATTACTAGGGGCGGATCCACGTGTAGAGAAAGAGGGTTAGTTGATCATGTAGAGGAAGGGGGTCAACTGACCTGATTAAATATCAGAAATCAAGTTAGATTTTGGATTTAAATCCACTTTCTGACCCTTAAATTTAATTTTACTAAGTTGATGATTGTTTGAATGGTTTTTGCAATTTAGTTTTTCGTTTTAGATTATAGATTTTGGTTTTTCATTTTGCAGTAGATTTTAGTTTTTTTGAAAATCATGAATTGTTGTTTTAGATCTGGTTTTTGTTTTTAGATTTTTGTTTTTCAAAATAAAATAAGTTATTAAAATAAAATATTTATTTTAAAAACAAAAAAATATGATTATTATCACTATAAATAAATAAATTATAGCAATCTTAATTTAAATTAAATTATAAAATGAAAATAATAGCTATAATTTAAATTATATTTATTTTATATCTCCCGGAAAAAAACAATTAATAGTTAAGATTTAAAACTGACTACATATCAATAATTGGATCTAAAAGTACAATTCATTCTAAAATTAATAATTAGATTTTATAAAAAATATTTATATAATCATATTTTTTAAATGGTAAAATGACATAATATTTATGTAATTCAAATATTTTAACATAAAAATTAATAGCTATATTTTAAATAAAAGCAAAATTACAGTGTAATAAATGTATAAGAATTATAACTAAAAGTTTAATTAACTTAAATTTTAGTATATGATATTAACTAAATAATTATAAAATGGAAAAATTTCAAGTTTACCACTAGTACCATTATTCATCTTTACCATCACTAAAGAGATATTTTCAAAAATAAATTTTTCATTAAGTAGCAAAAGACTTTTATACCATTGTTTTAAGACTATTTATATATATAATAAATAATTATTTAATTAAATTAAAAATAAGTAAATAAAAATAAAAATAAATTATTATGTTTTTGGAATTATATTTTTCAAATTCGAACTTTTTATAAATTTTTTTTGAGTTTTGTTTATTTTGAAATTTTTTTTTCAAAATTTCTTTTTGAAAATCGAAAAATTATGTTTGAAACTATTTTTTAATTATATTTTTAAGTATTTATTTATATATTTATTATAATCCTAAATTTTACATTCCAAAAATCAATGTTTTGAAAACCGGACCGGATACCGACTCGGTATAGCTACCGATTGACTGGTTTGACCGGTTTGACCGGTTCAACCGGTTTGACCGGTTCAACCGGTTGGACCGGTCGAACCGGGTTTTCTGTTTTTAAGAATTAAATATATATTAATATTTATTTACACCATATAAACCTAAAACAAGGTGAAATTTGATGTTTACCACTTTCAAGATACCACTTTCAAAGTACCACTTTCAAGGTATGACTTTTCATCTTTACCACCACTAAAAGTACATTTTCAAAAATACTTTCCTCACTAAGTGACAAAAGACTCTTATATCCTTGTTATCTATAAATATGACAAAACATTATTTAAATAAATAAAAAATAAAAAACTAAAAAAATTAATTTTTTTTATGTTTTCGAATTATACTTTTTCAAATTCGAACTTTTTATAATTTGTTTTTTAAATTTTGTTTTTGAATTTTTTTTTTTTTTTCAAAATTTCTTTTCGAAAATCGAAAATATGTTTGAAACTATTTTTTTTTTTAATTTATATTTTTTTATATTTATTAGAATCCTAAATTTCACATTCCAAAAATCCTACCTCACTCTTCAACTCTAAAATCTAGGTCTATATTAGTTAACCCTAGATGTATAAATGTCTTTTTACCCTTCATTAAAAGTGAAGGTAAAAGTGATTAGGGTACACATCAAAAGTGGTACTATGAATGTGGTACTATGAATGTGGTATTTGTGGAAATTTTCCCTAAAAAAAAGCTGCTCCTTTATTTACAAAAATAAACAATAAACATAAATTTAGCTATATACACGATAAAGTGAACTCTATGTAAACTGAAATTGATAAAACCAAATGCTTGACCGTTCAGATTATGATATTTCTTTATTTTTACAATTAAATTTTAATTTTTATAAGTATGGCAAAATAAGAATAGTACTAGATTCTGATCCGCCCTTGAAAAGGCGGCTATATTTTTTGTTTTGTTTTTGAAATTTTTAATTTTTATATTGTAATTTTTAATCATTGTTGTGTTTATTATTAATCTAATTTAATATATTTTTGGTAAATAAATTAAATATATCAAGTTGCATAACTATATACATGTGTTTCAGAAAATGAACTTTAAACTTTATTCTTGAAGTTTGCAATATATTATATTTTCTTAATAATTACCTAATATAATTAATCAAAAATATTCGTACCCAAAAAAACCTAACTCGGAATCAATACACGTGGCCTATATAATCGAACAGTTCTTAAAATGTTATATCCGAAAAAATATCAAACCCCAACCCGTACCGTAACAAAAAAATTGAAAAATGTTTGAAAAAATATCGAACGGTTATAGCTTATATTATTGGTAAACTGCATATTGATTACGAACGGTTACATTAGGGTAATAGTCAATAAATATATGAAAAACAAAGTATATATATGACAGTAAACATATGTTTAATTATTAACAGGACATATATTTAGGGTTATATGAACAGGCGGTTATATTAGAAATTATCAAGGAAAGTATGGCGGCCACTAAACACATTATATATCCACGATCAAACAAAAATGTATCATATTAGTTGTAAAAAGAGCAGACAGTTAATTAGGAGCAAACAGATACGTAAAAGTGATATATACATTTTGATTTATCTTTAAATAAAAAAAATAGTTGGACCAACTAATATCAACCGGACATGTTCCTAATTTAATAGTATTGATATGAGATCTAAAAATATTTTTTACATCATTTCTTATGAAATAAAATTTAAAAAACTAATTAAATATTGATAGTCAAACGTTGATTTTGAAATACTAATTAAATTTTAATAACAACTGAAAGCACATTAATTATATGTTAATATTTTAGAACCGGGTTTTGAAGTTGACCCGGGTCACTGGGTTTACTAGTTTTTTGTCGGTTTTACTGGTTTTGTTCATATTCGGGTTTCAAATCAAACCGGACTCGGCTTCTTCAACGAGTTACGGTCGGACTGGTTCGACCGGCCGGTATGGTCCGGTTTTCAAAACCATGCCAAAAGCCCTACTCCACCCCTCAACCCTAAAGCTAGATTAGTTAACTTTAGAGGTACAAATATTTTTTACCTTTTATTAAAAAAGAATGTAAAAGTGGTTAGCTTAAACATGAAAAATGGTAATATGAATGTGGTATTTTTGACAATTTTCCTAAAATTAATCTATTTAAACATAACTCCAACAAATTAATTCGTAGAGAAGATTATTAATATTTTGTTTTATTCATGTCTTTTGGTAGAATATATGTATCTTTAGTAGAGCTTTACTAAAAAATATTTTTTACAAAAGTAATTTTTTTAAAAAATAAAAGTATATTTTAAATAATTAATTACTTTTATTTATTAAAAATAAAAAGTTATTAATATATATTATTTTCATATTATGTATGTTATGCAAATGATTCTTACTAAACTTTACATATAAGTATATTTTAATGCATGAGTATAGTAAAAACATTTTTTTCTAAAAAAAAAGAAGAAAAAGAAGATTGAAACCAACGTAATTTATTTTTGAAAAAAACCATGAAAACTTTGCTTTTGGTTTCGGTGTGAAAAAAAAAATTATTGGAAAAAACTAGTTTCTCTACATTTTAGGGAATTTATTCTTTAAAAATCTTGATTGAATGAAAAATAGTTTTTGGAAAACCAAAAACCAAAAAATAATTCAAAAACTACAAACATTGATCCTCTAAATTTGTTCTTTAGTTTTTGTAGGTTACGTTTCCTTCTTTCTATACCGCATCTGACACATATTTTTCTTTCATTTTTCTCCAAAATTAAAACATCATTTATTGTTCTTGTAATTTGTTTTTTCTTTTGCAGATATGCTTCAATAAATTATACTTTCTCTTGTTATTTTTCCACCTCACCAAAACTTCACTTGAAAAAATTCAAAACTACTTATTTCTTCACTACCACTATCATTTTTATTTACTTTTTTATTTTGTTGGTACATTTTTTATATAATAACAATCCAAATACATGTTTAATAATTTGAGACAATGAACTTTTGTATGTTTATTTTATTGATTATATCATCATTTAAAGTGTGATAATAATATATATTTTGAAATTTATTATATTAAATATATAATAGTATTTTTTTAAAAATTATTATCCCGCTTAAATTATTTTCTAAATCCGCCACTAAGCTGCACCGATTAAATATCATAAATCAAATTAATAGACCTAGTTCGCCTAAATTCAATGGCACATTTAGTGTAAATATCATCTGTTGACCCCTTTAACATGCGTTCAAGTCCACTCTCTGATCCCTACATTTAATTTTACTTTTTAAAATTGGTTATTTAATTTTTGTAGGTTACGTTTCCTTTTTTGTATAAAGTATCAGCCATATAGTTTTTCTTTCCTTTTTCACCAAAATTAAAATATCAATTATTGTCTTGTAATTTGTTTTACTTTTGCAGATATGCTTCCATAAATTATTTTTTCTTCTTGTTATTTTTTGCCTCATGAAAACCTCACTTCACAAAATTCAAAGCTACTTATTTCTTCATTACCAATATCATTTTTTTTGTACAAATTTTTATATTATAACAATCAAATGCATGTTTAATAATCTTAGACAGTGAACTTTTGTATATTTATTTAATTGAGATTATCATCATTTAGAGTATGATAATAATATATATTTCTGAAAATTATTATGTTAAATATATAATAATATTTTATTTAAATTATAAGCGCAGTTAAATTATTTTCTGAATCTGTCACTGAGTGTTTAAATATCAGAAATCAAGTTAGTAGGCCTAGTTCACCTGAATTCAATGACACATTTGGTGTAAATATCATCTGTTGACCCCTTTAACATGCGTTCAAGTCCACTCTCTGACCCCTACATTTAATTTTACTTTTTAAAATTGGTTATTTAATTTTTGTAGGTTACGTTTCCTTTTTTGTATAAAGTATCAGCCGTATAGTTTTTCTTTTCTTTTTCACCAAAATTAAAAAATCAATTATTGTCTTGTAATTTGTTTTACTTTTGCAGATATGCTTCCATAAATTATTTTTTCTTCTTGTTATATTTCACCTCATAAAAACCTCACTAGGAAAAATTCAAAGCTACTTATTTCTTCATTACCAATATCATTTTTTTCTACAATTTTTTTATATAATAACAATCAAATGCATGTTTAATAATCTTAGACAGTGAACTTTTGTATATTTATTTTATTGAGATTATCATCATTTAGAGTGTGATAATAATATATATTTCAGAAATTTATTATTTTAAATATATAATAATATTTAATTTAAATTATAACTGCAGTTAAATTATTTTCTGAATTTGCCACTGATGTTTAAATATCAGAAATCAAGTTAGCAGGCCCAGTTCACCTGAATTCAATGACACATTTGGTGTAAATATCCTCTTTTGACTCTTTTAACATGTGTTTAAGTCCACTCTCTGACCCATACATTTAATTTTACTTTTTAAAATCGGTTATATAGTTTTTGTAGTTTTTTTATATAACCATAGTGTGATCCCAAAGGTTTTCTACGCTCAAGGACTAATCACCACCAGATCCATAGAAATCCATGTTTTCTTGCCACTTAACGTGTCTATGGGTGGCCAAGGAGAACCAAGGGCGGAAGCTCCAGCCGGAGCCCAGAGCGGAAGCTCCAGCCAGCCGGAGCCCAGAGCGGAAGCTCCAGCCAGCCGGAGCCCAGAGCGGAAGCTCCAGCCAGCCGGAGCCCAGAGCGGAAGCTCCAGCCAGCCGGAGCCCATGACAGAAGCTCTAACCGGAACTCTTTTATCACTAGGCCAAGACCACTTGCTTACGTTTTTGTAGGTTATGTTTCCTTTTTTTTTGTATAAAGTATCTGCCATATAGTTTAATAATTTAACTTATTTCTTTCCTTTTTCACCAAAACTAAAACATCTTTTATTGTTCTTGTAATTTGTTTTACTTTTTGCAGATATGCTTCTATAAAAAAAAAATCTTGTTATGTTTTCGCCCCACCAAAACCTCACTTGACAAAATTCAAAACTACTTATTTCTTCATTACCACTATCATTTTGATTTACTTTTTATTTTTTGGTACAACTTTTTATATAATAACAATCAAATGCATGTTTAATCATTTTAGACAACGAACTTTGTATGTTTATTTTATTGAGATTATCATCATTTCAAGTGTGATAATAATATATATTTTGAATTTATTTTATTAAATATATAATAATATTTTATTTAAATTATGACTCCAGTTAAATTATTTTTCTGAATCTGTCATTGAACTGCCACAATTAAATATCAGAAATCAAGTTAGTGGGTTTAGTTCACTTAAATTCAGTGGCACATTTGGTGTAAATATCCTTTATTGCCCCCCTAACATGCGTTAAAGTCCACTCTCTGACCCAAACATTTAATCTATACTATTAAAGCAAAATTACTATTAAGATTTTGCCCTTAATTTTTAAAGTTATTTACAAGAGAATGTCACTCCTAAATTTATGCTATATACGGGTTATATAGAAATCGTCGGATTTTTTGTTCGACCACAGATCTAAGCCGGATATGGAAACACTGCTTGAAACTCAAAACAACTTTCATTTTTTTTTATAAAAAATTATAAATTCATACATATTTTATCAAAACTATCACCAGAAAATTGGTTATTTAGTTTTTGTAGGTTACGTTTCTTTTTTGTATAAAGTATCTGCCACATATTTTTTTCTTTCGTTTTTTACTAAAATTAAAACATCGTTTATTATTGTTCCTGTAATTTGTTTTATTTCTTGCAGATATGCTTCGACAAATTATTTTTTCTTCTTGTTATATTTTCACCTCACCAAAACCTCATTTGACAATATTCAAAACTACTTATTTCTTCTTTACCACTATCAATTTTATTTTTTGGTACAATTTTTTATATAATAACAATCAAATGCATGTTTAATAATCTTAGACAATGAATTTTTATATGTTTATTATATTGATTATATCATCATTTAAAGTGTGATAATAATATTTTTTTAAAAAAATTTATTATATTAAATATATAATATCATTTTATTTAATTATGTCCCCGGGTAAATTATCTTCTGAATTCGCCACTGGAAGGAAATTAGAGATATGGATTAGGACCACTAGGAGAAGTAGTAGCAACAAAGTTCCAAACGACAAGTAGTGAGTGCAAAGAAAATATCTATACACCGTATGGAAAAAAATGATCTCATAAAGCAACGTAGATGGTATCATGTCGTAGCGATATCTGGGTAAATCATTTCGTTATTAATGTTATCTTTATCGATGTATCTAAGCCAGGATTATCTAAATGTGTTAGAAGGATTTGTACCACTGCGACATGATACCATCCAGGTTGTATCCAAACCATAAGAGTCCACGAAACAACTAGACATCCAATAATTGGAGAGTGGGATCTTGTAGGCATTTTTTGTTCCCTTCGGAGCCATACAGAAAGAGATCATATTTTCAGTAGCAAGCATCTTTCAAACGACGACAAGGCAGATCCGTCAAATCACATAGCAGTTAATCTAGCCTAGTTTAATGTCATAATAATTGTACACTGTTCATGCTTCTTTAGTATATACTCACTCTGTTGTATTTTAATTATCATTTTAGATTTAAACGCACAGATTAAAAATATATTTAATTTTGTATATTTACTAAAAGAAAACAATATTACCAATACAAGTAACCACATTTTAACCAATAGAAAAATAGATTAAAATATAAAGTCAATAAATTTTGCGTTGAAACTATAAAATGACACTTATTATGAAACAAATTTTTTACTCTAAAACGACATTTAAATTGAAACAGAAAAATATAGTTTGATACTTATCCTAATTCAAGTAAGACATGCTTGATGATTTGTGTGATTAACCTCTGTTTATCTATAATTGAATATTTAAGATAAAATCTAAAAGATATACACATTTATTTGGATTGAAATCTGATGATCTATTACTAAATTTTACTGTTAATACTGCTAATATTCCTAGATTTTATTTGCCTCAAATCATTACTTCCCCGATAATGTCAAGATCCTATCCTGTAATGTTCCCAGTGTATTTTCTCATCCATGACCTTCAAATTCAGATTGACATTTATCCAAAACTACCAATCATATCAATTTCATCCCAAACAAACAAGGAATTTGAAACTTTTTTTATCACATAAAAAGGAAATAGAATCAAATAAATAAACTTAAAAGGCAAGGAATCTTCGTATTTAGTTAATAGAATATAAATTTCCCGAATTAGTCAAAAGCTTTAAAAATAAAAGTGTTATCCACGTCAGCACTTACAACTATTATATAATGCTCCCGCCAATTGCCAAATCCCAAACATTCAGACCACCCAAAAAAATCATGAACTCGACTCTAGTCTTCTTCTCGTTCTTCCTCATCTCTCTCTTCTGCTTATCAGCTTTAGCTGAGACCTCTCAAGCTTCTGATGGCTCCACCATCTTGTTCACGACGATGGGTAGCTCCACTTTCGAGTTCGACATCTTCACCCTCCACACCAGCCGTCGTCCTCCATCTCCTTCCGATGAGCACCGTCTCACCGACGGAAAATCAATCAACTTTAACGGCCACTTAGCGTCTCCTTCCCCGGCGCTAATCTCCCTTCTTCCCAATACATCCGGGGTCCAACCACAAGACAAGACTCTTCTCCATCTCATCTACGTCACCGAGAGAGACGGCGCGCCTACCTTACACTACGACGTCGTTCACAGCGATAATAAAGGAACCAACGTTCAAGTCCCGTTACTGTCAGAGCAACAGAGTGGCATGAGTGTAAACTCGATGAAAGACACTCCTGTCTTAACCAACGAGCATCTTGTCTACGTGTCGACTCACGAGAACTCCGGTAAGCCCATGGCGAGTTGGGCCGCAGTCTACTCCACCGAGTTAATAACTAAAGCGACTCAGCGTCTAACGCCTCCCGGAATCGCTGATTTCTCTCCGGCCGTGTCTCCGTCGGGGAAGTGGACCGCCGTGGCTTCCTACGGGGAGAAAGGTTGGAGTATTGTGTCGAAGGAGCTTAGCACGGACATCTACGTTTTCCTGACTGGAGACGGGACTCAGCGAGTCAAGGTGGTCGAGCTTGGAGGATGGCCGAGATGGACCGACGAGTCGACTCTTTATTTCCACCGCAAAAGCGACGACGGTTGGATCAGCGTGTACCGTGCGGTTTTACCCAAAACCGGACCGGTTTCAACCAAAACCGTAACGGTTACCCGAGTCACACCTTCTGGTATTCACGCGTTCACACCAGCCACGTCACCAAACAACAACGACTTCATCGCTGTTGCGACGAGGAGGCCCGAATCGGAGATCCGCCACGTGGAGCTTTTCGATTTAAAGAAAAACGAGTTCGTCGAGCTGACTCGTCTCGTGTCTCCGAAGAGTCACCATTTCAACCCGTTTCTTTCCCCTGACTCGTCCCGAGTCGGGTACCATAGCTGCAGAGGCGACAGAACGAATCCTCACAATCTCCTCCAGAGGCTCAAAACCACTTCGGAGGATCTATCTCTCTTCAGATTCGACGGCGCGTTCCCGTCTCTCTCCCCCGAAGGCAATCGTTTCGCGTTCGTCACGTTCACGGGAGTTTTCGTAGTGAACCAAGACGGTTCCGGTCTACGCCAGATTCTCCCGCAGGTTGGATTTGGAACGGTTTGGGATCCGGTTCGACGCGGGATCGTGTACACAAGCTCAGATCCCAGTCTTAATTTCACAGCTCCCGGCTTAGTAGGGACACATAAAATCAATATCCTCGCCGTTAACGTCGACGCACGAAACCCTTCATCCGCCGTTAAAAAACTAACGACTGGCGGCCAAAACAACGCCTTCCCGTGGCCATCACCCGACGGTAAACGCATCGTGTTCCGGTCTGACCGCTCCGGTACGAAAAACCTTTACATTATGGACGCGGAGAAAGGTGAAGCCGGTGGTTTGTTCAGACTAACCAACGGTAACTGGAACGATACGATAGCCACTTGGTCTCCAGACAATAACTGGATCGTGTTCGCATCGAACCGGGAATATATTGGTACGTTGTTGATGGATTTGTATGTGGTTCACCCGGACGGGACCGGTTTAAGGAAGGTGGCGCAAAACTTGACCGGTGGAGTTTCCATGCATCCCATGTTTAGTCCAGATAGTAAAAGAATCGTGTTCACTACTACTTACGCTGGTATCTCAGCAGAGCCTATTGGTAATCCGAAGTTTAACGTCGCGAGTAGTGAGATTTTTACTGTGAATTTGGATGGTTCTGATTTCATGAGGCTCACGCACAACTCGGTTGAAGATGGTCCGCCTCTGTGGTTTCCGAAGATCAAAGCTACTGGTGATGTAGCATGGCCCAAGAGGTTTGGGGCTAGCTGCGCTTTTGAAGATTTCAAGTCGCAGAATACGACCGTGAAAATGAATAAGCGGTCATTGATGTGTCCCTCACAATAGTTTGTTATTTAATAACTTACTGTTTGAGTTGATAACTTTGTTATAGTGATATCTTATAAATGTATTGGAAATGAATAAGGAATAATATAGTATTGTACTTTAGATTTCTTGATATCTTTCGGTGGTAAATTTATGAAAGAATGGCAATACATTTTCAAAAACTAGCTAGAAACATTTCATGAGAATTTGATTAATTTTCTCGTATCCATTAAACTAAAAGTCTGAGGTAGGGATCATAGTTACCTCAAACCGCTGGATATGTGGATAGCTATGATCTTTGTATTCAACCGATACAGAATGAGAATATGTTTATCAGTAAACTGCGTGGCTGATAACTGGTTGTTGGGATAATGTGCTACATTTGTATTAGTGCATATGTTCATTTGGGACGGTGTTAGACTTTTGGCTGTTTTTCTTTATAAAACTAGCTATTTAGAAAAAGAAGATGGAACCAGAGTATATTCAAATTGATTGTCATTCTCGTTTACATTGATTATTGTCTTAGAATGGCTTCTAATTTCGTATGTGTATTTTTAATGAAACCACAATAATATTCAAATTCATATATCTTGGTTACAATTCAATTAGATACCCAGTCATATATGGGTATTGGGTATCATCTAGCATCTTCAGTGATAGGGATGCACCGATGCAAGTTAACCAGCCAAGTCTTGACGTCTTATACCAATTGGATTGGAAATAAAATACAAGTCCGAAGGGGTGTCAAACTGAGTTATAGCTCATAAACTAGTCCAGTTCAGCTCGATTTTTCATGAGCATGAGAGCTGTTTTTTTTTAGGCTCATTTAGAAAATGAGCGTAATGATCGAGCTTAAATTAAATCACGAGTTATATGAACGATCTTTAATGAACATGAACGAACTCATGAGCTTGGTCGTTTTTATACTTTATATATATATATATTTGTGTGTGTGTGAATTTTATTTTTCTTATATAAGAAAATATAGTTTCTATATAAATCATATCTATCTTCTAATTAAAATTAAAATGTAAAATCAAAAAGCTTTAAATACATATAAGAATGTAAAATAATATTGATATCAATCCTCATATCATATATCTTTAGAATTAAAATGTAAAACAAAATATTCCTAAGACTCTCATGTGGAATATATATCTTTATTGTTTGAATAGATGAAGACTTTGAAGATGATTCATCTTAAGACTCGTATGTGGAATAGATTTTTGGATCACTAATTTAGTTTTTATTTAATTTATTATTAGGTTTTGGTTTTATTCAGTATTTAACATTAATGTTTTGAATTTTTAATATTAAATTTTAAATTATATTAGGAAAAATATTTTATTTAATTTTTATTTTATAATTTTTCTTTTTCATATTTGATCGCGAGTTAGCTCATTTAACTCATGATCTTGATGATCTGAGTTCGAGTTTACATATGGTAGCTCATATAATAAATAAGCTGAGTTGAGGTAGCTCATGAAAGATCCGAGCTCACTATGAGCTGAGCTGAGTTGAGCGAGCTAGCTCATTTTGACACCCCTACAAATCCGTAAGTCCAACATTTTCTATGATGTTGAAAACAAACATGAATTAACTTTGATTTTTTTTTTTAAGAAAACAAAACACAATTGAAACAAATATCCATCCAGAGTTTCTAAATTGATTATGGCTCCGATTGGTAAAGACTGTTGCTTTAGGCTTTGACTTTAAACTTTTGGCTGTAGAGATTTTAACTTTAAAAGTTGTGACTGTTAGTTACAATAATTTTATAAATCTGATTGGTATAAAAAACTGTAGAGGCTATAGAAAGAAAATAAACTGCATACACATACTTGAGGTGATGAAACATGACACCACAGCCGTAACGTTACAATGCCTCGCTATTTCATGTGCCTGTTTAGTTTATTTCATCTTTCTCAATTACAAAAAGGCGTGAAAATATAAATTTTTGAATCAACAAAAGTTGTTAGTTCTTGGAACAATCCATTCTCCCCGCTCACTTAATAGTAACTATCATGAGAATAAAGTACACAACTCTTTCAGTCATAAGGAATTTTTTTTTTGTTTATGAGAAATGGATCTTAAAATAAAGAGACAAAAAATAATTGTTAACTAACTAATTTATTCTTTGCGATAACATATATAATAAAGGTAGAGATGTGTTTCTATTCTTCGGGTAAGAAACGAAAAGAAAAAAAAGGTTTATTTTTTTTCTCAAAGCCACTATAAGCTGACTGTTGTTGGAAACTTAAAAAAGAGAATAAAATGGTTGTGATGGCTTTAGACAAATAAATGTTTCTAAAAGCCCGATTGGAGAAAAAATGACCGTAAGAACTGTTACAAACCATACAGCCTCAACAGTTCTACTACCAATCGGACCCTATGTGAAATAAATATTTACCATGAGATGTAAAGGAAGGGAATTTGGTGTGGGCATGGCGGAAGCTCCTGAAACTTAAACCATTGGCATATGATTATCTAAGGTATGAAATCAATGATGGGACTTCGGTCTCTTTTTGGTTTGATGATTGGCTTGGAGTTGGAAATTTGATATACGTCACATGCGATTTGGGAACTCTGTACCTTGGGGTTACGCGTTCTGCAACGCTTGTTGATGTGTTTGATGGACACAGTTGGAAGATTCGTAGTAGGGGAGAGCGTTGATACCCTGAGCTATATGCTAAAATTGCTGCTGCTAGTCTCCCTCGTCCACAATCTGGTGCTGATAGGGTGCTATGGAAGAATGATAATGAAGATTACAAGGAAAGCTACTCCTTTGCAACAACTAGGAACTCACTGAGAACCAAGAAAATCAATGTCTCTTGGCGACATCTTGTTTGTTTGGACACAGTACCTCGACAATCATTTATGACTTGGCTTGTGTTCCATAACCGACTCTCTACAGTGGACAGAATGAATATGTGGGGTATTGATCAAGGTTGCATGTTGTGTGGAGAAACCAATGAAACAAGGGACCACTTATTCTTTGCATGTCAATATACTTATGGATGAACATTGCTAGGAAGTTGCTTGAAGAATCCATCTAGCCAGATTGTGATGATATGATCACAATATTGTTGCACACTTCTCATAGTCGGCTAGACATAATTCTCATGAAGATGGTATTTCAGACCATTATATATATCATTTGGAGGGGGGGGGGGGAATTCAAAGCGTGGACATCTCTACATACTCGATCACTCGGAGCATTGACAAAATGATTCGTAATCATATTTCCTCTCTTCATTACGCTAGGGATCACCCGTAACCCATTGAAAGGGTTACTAAGAAGATGGTTCGAGATTAGTTCAGTTTGATACTTGGGACACCCATTCTTTTGTTTTTTCTTCTTAGTTTAGTCTTTACATTTTCTTAGACTAGTATTTATACTATTTTAAGAATTCAATATTCATTTTCTCTTTAAAAAAACATAACTCGATATTCATTTTCTCTTAAGAAAACATCTTTATCTCACTGGTGAATAAAAGATTTAAGCATTTTCAGAATCAACAAATGACAATGTTTAAGTGGATGTTTACGAGCTGCATCGAACCTGAAATATATATATTTTTCATCGACACTAGATGCCAAAATCAGGGATGAATCCGTGAACCACCTACTCTTTCAATGTCCATATGTGTATCACCAAATGGGGAGATGGCTGGGTCCTTGCTTGAAAACCTCCATCGAGTGTTAACCCAAATATGGAGGAGTGCGATGTCAATTAGAAGGGGAAGAAATGGTGAATATAGCTGGTCCAATGATCTACAAAAAGGTAAAATGGTGTCCTCCATCACCAAATTGGAATGTATTACTAATTTAAAAGGAATCATGATATACCTAATTGCAGAGTTGTAAGTTATTAAAAAAAAAACTAATGGTGGAAATGATGAACTTCGTAGCTGAACATTACTTGTATGAAGGGATTCACCACTAGAATAACATCGAAATTTTGTTGACATGACAAACCACAACCGATCAAATATGTAGTTGTATTTTGACTGCAAGTCCAACTTGTGTTCATTTGGGTTTGAGACGGTACTAGCCTTTTGTTTTGGCTCAGCATCCACTTAGCATTAACCAACAAAGTCTCACAACAACCATTATTTATCGTCCTCAACATATAGACTTCACATATGTTATATTCAACGACTATCGTCATGAGTGATGTGATACTTAACGTGGAACGTATTACTCTTCTCTCATACGTTTATCTTCTTTTTATCGCCTTGTAAATTAAATTAAATCGACAGTTGAAAAGTAGCGTTTCACCATGCTGGTTCTGGATCGGAACAAAGACTATTTTCTCCACTCATCCAATACAAGAGACGCAAAATCTTCTACGGAGATAACAATAGTATAGTAGTTGTTTATTTATCAACTTTACAATTACAGATTCCACGAGTGAGTGCCACGTATCAACATTATCTCGAAATGGCCCCACACTACCACAGTGACGTCATCACTTACACCACTCTCTTGCAAACGTTTCTCACGTCTATAATAATAACTTGAGATATCATCGGCTCCATCGTGTGGCCAACAACAAACCAACCCGCCATGAATATTGCTCCGCTTATACTCTTCGCGTCACTTCTGCTTCCGCTTCACTCATCGGCGGAAGAACATCAGAATTCAAACCCCAACGGTGGAGACACCATCGTGTTCACCACTCTAGGACGATCCCGCTACGAATTCGACATATTCGCCCTCTCCACGACTCATCCGCCGTCGATCTCCGGAGAGATTCGGATCACCGACGGCGAATCGGTGAACTTCAACGGCTACTTCCCTTCTCCATCTCCGGCGCTCATATCTCTCCTCCCCGACGCAACCCTAATACAACCGGGAGATTCCTCTCCTCTTCATCTCATCTACGTCACTGAGAGAAATGGTACTTCGAGCATCTACTACGATCTACTTCACGGCGGGGATCCCGATTCCAAAAGTAAAAGACGATCGATGTTAGAAGCACAGTCTCGAGTCCAGATTCAGTTGCTAACCAACGCTGATAACCGGAGTGGCAATACGGTAAATTCTTTTAAAGATAAGCCTAGTTTAAGCGGTGAGTTTCTCGTCTACGTGTCAACACACGAGAACTCAGGTGAGCCGAGGACTAGTTGGACTGCCGTTTACTCCACCGAGTTGAGAACCGGGTTAACTCGGAGGCTGACTCCGAGTGGAATCGCTGATTTCAGTCCTGCGCTGTCGCCTTCCGGGAACTTGACCGCGGTGGCTTCCTACGGAGAGAGAGGCTGGACAGGGGAAGTTGAGGAGCTTAGTACGGACATCTACGTGTTCTCGACTCGTGACGGGACTCAACGAGTCAAGGTCGTGGAGCACGGTGGCTGGCCATGTTGGGTCGATGAATCGACTCTGTATTTCCATAGAAGAAGCGATGATGGATGGATCAGTGTTTTCCGAGCGATCTTACCTCAAAGCGGATCGTTGAGTACAGAGTCAGTGAACATTCAGCGAGTTACACCACCGGGAGTTCACGCTTTTACACCTGCCACGTCACCGAACAACCATAACTTCATAGCTGTTGCGACGAGGAGACCAGGCTCGGATTACCGCCACGTGGAGCTGTTTGATCTCAGGAGGAGCGAGTTTACAGAGCTGACTCGTTTGGTGGCGCCGGGGAGTCACCATTTGAACCCGTTCCTCTCCCCTGACGGGTCGCGAGTCGGTTACCATAGTTGCAGAGGCCAGGCTAATGGAAAGAGAAGTCCTTTGCTTTTTCTTGAGAACATCCAAACCACTACAAGTGATCTCTCTCTGTTCAGAATCGACGGTTCGTTTCCGTCCTTCTCTCCAGCAGGTGATAGGATCGCGTACGTGAGAATGCCTGGTGTGTATGTGGTGAAGCCCGATGGTTCGGGGCGGCGCGAAGTGTACGACGGGATGGCGTTTTCTACGGCTTGGGATCCGGTTAGACCAGGAAGGGTGTACACTAGCTCAGGTCCAACGTTTGCTACAGAGAGAACGGAGGTTGATATCATCTCCATTGATGTTGATGCTGTAGACAAGTCTTCTTCCGTGAGAAGGCTAACAACAAACGGGAAGAACAATGCTTTCCCTTGGCCGTCTCCTGACGGGAAGCTGATCGTGTTTCGCTCTGGGCGGTCTGGTCACAAAAACCTCTACTTGATGGATGCTGAGAAAGGCGAAACCGGCGGTCTTTGGAAGTTAACGGAAGGTGCGTGGACCGACACTATGTGCAGCTGGTCACCTGATGGCGAATGGATCGCGTTTGCATCGGATCGAGAAAGCCCTGGCTCGGGTAGCTACGAGCTGTTTTTGATCCACCCTAACGGAACAGGGTTAAGGAAGCTGATCCAGAGCGGCACTGGTGGGAGAACTAACCATCCGATCTTTAGCCCGGACAGTAAAAGTATTGTCTTCACATCTGACTACGCTGGGATATCAGCTGAACCGATCTCGAACCCGCATCATTACCAACCATATGGGGATATCTTCACGGTGAAGCTGGATGGCTCTAATTTAAGGAGGCTGACGCATAATTCATATGAAGATGGGACTCCTGCATGGGCTCCTCGGTTCATCGACCCAAATGACGTGGTGTTGCGCAGGAAGAATGATTCGAGTTGCGCATTCGAAGACTGCCACTGGCTCAATAAGAACCCGACAACACTAAAAGGCCAAAAAATCTCATGTTAATATGTTAAGGATTACACAACTATTTTGAGTATCTTTGTTCATAGAGCTGCTGCTGCTCCACTGTAAGATGTATTCCAGCTTGGAACTATAGTTATAGACTTGTACGAGAGACCGCAGATGTATATGCTTATCGTTGTAAAATGAAAGTTTTAGGTCCGAATATTTCTGTATTTTATTAAAGTTTTAGATCTGAATATTTCTGTATTTTATTAAGAGAAAAAGACAAAAATAGCACTAAATCAAGTTTTTGTTCCTAAACTAGCACTCAAGGTCAAAAGTCACAAAAATAGCACTTAATGTTTTATAAAAAGTCACAAACTTAGGGTTTAGAGTTAAAGAGTGGGGTTTAGGATTTAAGGTTTAGGGTTTAGGGTTTAGGGTTTAGAGTTTAGGGTTTAGGGTTTAGATTTTAGGGTTTAGGGTTTAGGGTTTAGGGTTTATGGTTTATGGTTTAGGGTTTAGAGTTTAGGGTTTAGGGTTTAGAGTTTAGAAATGAGGTTTTGGGGATAAGATTTCAAATTTTGAAAAATAAAAAAATTAAAATTTTCAAAGGATAAACTTAGAAATATGCTATTTTGGTCATTTTAGTTTTTGAGTGCTATTTTTGTGATATAAACTTAGAAATGTGCTATTTTGGAGATTTACCCTTTTATTAATGAATAAGAGATCCCTTTATATAAGTGTTACATAAGGGTTACATGAGAGATAAATAAAAATACATAAATGGCAAGATTACAAATCATAAATATAGATGAAATAAGAAAACTAGAAGAATGGAAAATCTCTAGCCGATTTTCCCTTTCTCTCCATGCCGCGGTCGCCGCCTCTCTCTCTAGGGTTTGGACCATCTCTCTCTAGGGTTTGGACCGGTTATGGACCGGACCTGTTATGGACATCCACCAATTGATTTATAACACTCCACTTTGGATGCGATAACCATTCAGGGATTGTAATACGCTTAATGTTGCCTCATTAAAACCTTACAAGGAAAACCCAGTGGGACAAAACCATGATGAAGGAAGAAGAGTACAACACGTACTACTCCTCCTGATGTGAACATCAGTGGAAGTTCTTCAGCCTACGCATCTGATGCGTGAGCTTCCTGAACGTGCAGGTAGGAAGTAAACAAATCGGCCAAGTTTATTACTGAACCGTAACTGGATTACTTTGACTTCTCCGGTCTTTTCTCATGTCTTATGACATCGTGTGTGCATGGTCAATAAGTGAATCTTTGCTGTCGACTACTCTTAATTTGGTCGGTCAGACTTACAGACAATATACATGTTGAGCATGGTGTCATGAACTTGTAATCTCAAGTCATAAGTCTATGTCCTGGTGCATCTTTTCTACACGGATGTATATCAACCACACTCTAATCTAATCGATTCATGTTGAGTCATAGATCTCGCCTATACATGTTTATAACTTGTCTCATGAGTATCTAAGATCAAGATGTGATCAATGATTATTGCTGTAATGAGTTTTACGATCTCATTGAACTATGGCTCTGCAGCCAAATACACTCATGGACCTCATACATGACCATCGACTCTTCTTGCCTTTGGCAATGAAACATTCATTAGTCTTTGCAGTCCTATCTTAATATATGATGGCGTCCCATGACCTTTCTTGCCGTGGACCATATCACGCATATTAGGTCATGGACCTCGGCCACATGTGTTTATGGACTACAACACGATGGCTGATCTTTCTTTTCACTAGCCATGATCAAAGAAGAAGGGTTGGACGCCTATAGCCGGACACCCACACAGATTTAATAGATAATCTGTATCAATCAACTAACATTTCTTTAGGCTGGTTTAGGATAAGTAAACACAAGGAATTCAAATCTCTTTTATAAGTATATGGACTGAATTGGATTGTTCTTATACAACTCCTTTACATAATATATGTTGCTGCTTTGTTTCAGTCCATGAACAGCTTAGGAACAATGTTGTTCTTTATCCAGTGATCCATATGATGCTTACTACATCAGTGTATGTCAATCTAATTTCTTTCTTATGACCAGACCTTTTGTCAATTTCGAAAATCTGTAGCAGCATCCACCACATAGGAGTTTATCTCCTTATAATTTGTTCCTTTGGTCTCTGTGAGTATCCTTGTGTAACAAGCTATGATCGAATGTTGTTAGTAGGAAAACATGAACACCATTACACCTCGTGATCATGTACCATCTCTCACGGTTTTTTTTCCCTCACAAGACCCATCTATTTCACTGATTTATATCATATGACGTTTATGTATATGTATGTATGGCCAATACGCCTATCTCTTCTTTATAGATACTTTAAACCCCACGTTTATCTTTTCAATCTAATCTTTAATCTTTATGAGTACTCTTTCGTGGGTTCTGATCCTCGTTTATATCTTTATGTTCAAGTGCTACTCTCTTATGTACAAATATATCTTTATGTGTCGACACTTATATATGGTTCCATTGTGTTCCAGACATGATCTAATCAATTTGAGATTTCATTATCCAGGACCTTTGTTACCTAGTTTAGCTGCGCATCCTTTTCTCAATGTCTGGTCTGGTTTCCTTATGACCTCGGATTTGTATTCTATGCACCTTTCTCTTTTTCTTTCCGAGGTTCCTTATCTTATGGAACACTTTGGTCTATCTTGTATAGACTCTGTAGCAACTTGTCTGTGTCTCTTTCTAGGACATCAGATTTCGTTTGGTGCTAAGCTGGTTATGACTTAGTCATTCTTTTCTTTTCTTTTCGGGTCAGTGTCTGGCATCTCGATTAGCTAGCTATGTATAATCTTTTCTTTCTTTGGACGTCTATAATTCTAATCCGAGGATCTTTGCCAAGACAATGATGGTTGATACCATTCTGTTTCTTATCATTCTTTACTCTTTACCAGCTTATAGCTTTCTCCTTTTAATGTTGGATAGTCGGATTCATTGATCATGCAATCTGTGTACCTGGCCACTTTCTAATCACCCATATTTGGCTCAAGGTCTCTTAAAACTCGTGGGAGAAAGACATACTTTTATCCAACATATATTCCCAATCCTCTTCTGAGGTTCCATCTTAGACGGCACATATGTCTGTGATGGTTTATTCAATAGTCTCTTAAGATGGTATATGTCTGGCTCATGACCCGTATTCAATCTGATATGGGAATATCTATGCTTACTTATATGGCCTGATGCATATTAACCTTATATACATGTAAAACTCTTGATGTCCCAAAGCTTATAGACTTTAGAGTTTGAACCTTATAGGTAATAGCCTGTACGGCCAAGCTGTTATCAAGTTGTTATATCCGTGTTTATAGTATGGTCATGGACCACGGGTTTGTCCTCACTCCCCCTCATGATCATTATATAATCTGCAGATGCTTGGAACATTATAGCCTAATGAGTTTCCCTTGTGTACATGTTACACAACGTGAGATACTATGGGATAACTCTGTGTGCCCTTTTAATATCAATCTTTTTCATCAAATTTAGACCAGGATGGCTAATCCGGTCATGTCGTATAGTGTATAATTTTCGTGGGGTATACCAATCTGGTTACCATGGCTTTTGCTTCTTATCATACTGATCTTTGCATATTCTAGATCAGTAGAGAATGCATGTATAGCTTCGACCACTCTTTGTTTCCTTTGCCCATTGTTTCTATATGGAAACCATTCTTATATCATATATCTTATAAACTCAATGGGCTTCTATGGGTGGATATAGAGCATTAGGTCTTTCAAGCATGCGTGCTCTTTTTAGGCACCAATGTACATAGCCTCTTTAGGCGCCAATGTACTAAGTCTATCCGTAGCCCTTTAGGCAATTCTATACTGGTCGCATGCCCTTATCTGACTGACCATACCCGCAACATTGCCTTATATATTGGCGTTTTCTTAGTCATATCTAAAATCATTCATTCATCTTATAATATAAGTTCTTAATTCAAGAAAATCACAAACATAAAGCAAAGCAAACACAGAAGTCGAAATCAACATTATTCTTTTTAGACAATCAGATGTTTTAGCCTAATGATTCCCCATTACATATCTTATGGCACACTGACTTGGTCAAGTGTGGTGGCTTAGAAATGCCACAGCCTCCTCTCCCTTAACCATGGCCAAAACTGAGTTCACAACCACGGTTATAGTGATTACTATGTCCATGGTCGTATAAGGTGGTTTGGCTATGCCCACGTCCTTTCCATCCATCACGGTTACAGCCGTATGGTTTATCATGATGGACGTGGTTGCTTTCTTTAGTTTTTTTTTTCTGCAGCCCCATTGGCTTAGGGTTGGCGAGTAATAATTATTGCCATGTATCTATTACTTTCACTTGTATTATTGTCCTCGATGATACATTCACCGAGGCCCTTTGATTTCAGGACAATCTATGTGTCTAATGCCCATTGTAAATAATTATCTCCAAAGAGATTTATGGCAGCATAATCTAGATTGCTGATTTTCGACATCTGTAATCATACATCACTCAATTTTTATAAGAAAATAAATCGTGTGACCAAGTAAACAATCGAGTTAATGCATTCTTAATAAACAAGCCACACGGCTATAGGGGTGATGTGCAATGAGGCCACACGGCCTAGGTGATGTATGATGCGGCCAAGAAAACAATCAAGTAATGATCAATGCATCAGTAAGTAAGCCACACGGCTATGAGGGTTTAATGCAATACAATCAAGGCCACACGGTCATACAGTCATGATGCAAGCAAAGAGGCCACACGGCTAGATAGATATATGATGCATACGATCTTAGCTTTCGGATTCTATATGTGATCAAGGTGATATGATGTATGCAAGCCACACGACTATGATAGTAAGGTGCAATAAAGGCCACACGGCCAAGCTATGATGCAAACAATCTATGTTGATCCAATTAGGGTTTTATCATCTTAGCAATACAAAATGTGGCTAGGGTTTCAGATTTTATGAGAATCAAAATAATCTAGCACCTTAGCTTTCAAGACATCAATTAGATCAGTCAAAATAACAAGAATCAAACCTAAACTCAATTTGGATCAGTATCATGCGATTTAGGGTTTCAAGGCCCTTAGGGATTCAAATTCGAGATTTAGGATTTCAGATTCAATATGCAATCAATAGAATCAATCAAGCAAGCAAGCCTTATGGCTAAGGTTTATGCCTCACGGCCAAGAAGAAGCCACACGGCCAAAACAGGAAAACAAGCCGCACGGCTAAAGATTCAATTCAGGATCAATGCATATAGTTTGTTGTGTAATTGCAATCCTAGCATAGATGCATTCTATCAGTTTATACAATGTATTCAACACAAGCAAGCTAATCGGCCAAACAAAGAACAATCATACTTGATTTCAATTTCAATTTCAATACCATCCTAACATGAGATTCTAAGTGCAATTGCAATCAATCAATGTGATTAGGTTTATGTATGAATGCAACAAGGCCACACGGCCACAAGTATGATTATGTCTGAACAGTTTAACCTAATCATATAGTTTTAGATTTTGATTTTTAAACAATCTAAACTAGATCATTAGAGTTTTGATTTAAATAAGCCAATTACTTCAGATTCAAGATTCAAGTTTAAACAATCTTAATCATAGTTCTAGGTGATCAATCAATCAAACAATTTTTTTTAAAATCCAAACAATTAAAATCGATTTTTCAAATTAGGGTTTTGGGAATTCGATTTGATCTTAGATCAAGGGAGTTTAATTTTGAGATTCAAAACCTTCAAGGTTCTGATTTTAATTGATCAATGGATCAAATCTCGATTTTAGGGTTTGGATCGAACTTATAGAGCTTCGATTTACTCATAGGGTATCAATCTATTATCCTATGGCTTCATCCTTTTAGAGATTATATTTTAGGGATTCAATCTTTACAAAACAACCAGATTCGATTCATGTTTTCAAAATTCGAATTACCTTTAGGTTTTGAAGATTGTAGAACCGGACCACCAAGAGAACCTCGAGCTGGACGGGACGCGAGCTGGAACAAGCTGGAACGCGAGCTGGAACGAGCTAGAACGGACGCGTGCTGAGGCGCGAGCTGGAACGAAACGCGTCTGATCGGGAACGCGAGCTGTAGCTGTCCGAGATGTAAGCTGAGAACGGATGGAGCTGAGGCTGAGTTCGTCTAGTATCAGGAACGCCTTAGGGCTGGGGCTGATCGGATGAACACGAGCTGGAACGCTTGCAAGAACAAATTAGGGTTCGTCGGGCTCGAATTAGGGTTCCAAAGCAAATCGGCGCGCACTGTATCGGTGCGTAAGGGCGCGTCGGTGGTCAGATCGACAAACGGTTTGCACTGACTGATTTGTCTTGGCAAGAGCTTCGATTTGATATCTTGATCGTTTTCTGGGTCCTCACGGTTTGGGAGAACGACCTCTTTGAAGTTCCGAGGTAGATTCTTTTTGTTTAGGGTTTTAGGGGTTTGGTTTTAGGCTCATGGTGTTAGAGGCTATCGTGCTGATAACGTGTTGTAAAACGAAGTTTTTAGGTCTGAATATTTCTTCATTTTATTAATGAATAAGAGATCCATTTATATAAGGGTTACATAAGAGATAAATGGAAATACATAAATGGAAAGATTACAAATCATAAACATTGATGAAATATGAAAACTATAAGAATGAAAAGTCTCTAGCCGACTTTCCCTCTCTCTCTCCATGACGCCGCGGCCGCCGCCTCTTTTTCTAGGGTTTGGACCGTCTCTCTCTAGGGTTTGGGCTGGTTATGGACATCCACCGAGTATCATATTTTGAATAATACACATGCATAAAACTTTATTAAGGAGACTGTTGTATATCATATTCTAAAACCCTCTTATCGAGTTGGAGGGTTTACGGCGGGAGCGGGAAGGAATTATAAAGGAGTCTCCTCTCCTCACTGGGATGGTATTATTGTGAAGGAGAAAAGAGTAATGGCGCCAGTTATTCAGAGCACACAGCCATGGGTTGAGAAATAGTACGACTTATCCTTACTGAATTTATCCTCCCGTCGACAGAACTTCTGTCAGATTTTAACTCGGTATCTTCTTCTTTTTTTTCTCGATTTGGTTTTAAAGCCGGCCGAAGCAGGTGAAGGACGTGGCGCATCAGGAGGAGGTGGTTCGGGTCCTCACCAACACTCTAGAGACTGCTAACGTAATCCGACAGAACACTCTTGGCTATTATCTCGAATGATTATATTTGATTTCAGTTACAATTGTGAAAACCCTAGATGACGGATTCGATCTCAATTCTGGGTTTGTGTTTTTGTCGTTGCAGTGTCCGCACATGCTCTTTTATGGACCGCCAGGCACAGGGAAAACCACTACGGCACTTGCCATCGCCCACCAGCTATTTGGGTATACAAACCTCAAACTCTGATGATTTGAACTATGCAAGTAGTTGCTTGATTGATTCATTTGAGTGTGCTAACCTTTAATATCATACATCCATGTTTGTGCTTCGGATTATCTCCAATAAGATAATGCGGATGCTGAGAATAATTTACTCTCAGACTGTGTTGTTGCATTGTGATATACCAAGTTTTCCAATTAGACAGTTACTTAAATTCAATATAATAGTATCCATTATGCGGTGTCGCTATGCAAGTGTTTAGGTGTGAGAAATTTTAATCTTCTTTCCAACAAATTGAAAGCTAAGTTTTCTTGTTCTTTGTTCCATGGGTGTGTCAAGTTAGTTAGTTTAAGCTTGCTTATTTGGGGGGGGGGGGGGGTTTGTATAACATGAGAGTGTCGTTTGTTTGCTTTTTATTTATTTATTTTGATGTGATTGCTGGCAAATTGAATCTTTGTTTAAGCTTCTTTTGTTACTTGAGTTTTAGGTGAATTAACTAACGAGTCTTTTATTGCAGACCTGAATTGTACAAGTCAAGGGTGTTGGAGCTGAATGCTAGTGATGACAGAGGGATCAATGTTGTTCGGACAAAGATTAAGGATTTTGCTGCTGTAGCTGTTGGGTCCAGTAACCGTCAAGGGTATGCAAAATTCCTTTCTTTTTATATTATTGGCTATTGTCAATTACCTTTCTTTTTTTTTTTTTTTTTTTTTTTTTTGCCAGTTTCTCGTTTCTGCTTTTGTTGTGTTGTGTGCATTTCATCTAAGACCACAATATTATATTTCAGTGGTTATCCTTGCCCATCATTTAAGATCATCATCCTAGATGAGGCTGATTCGATGACAGAAGATGCTCAGGTACTCTGAACATCTTTAACCACAACATTTTGTACTTTGAATAATGGGTGGTACCATGAACTATGTGACTGATTGTGCAGAACGCCTTGAGGCGCACAATGGAAACTTACTCCAAAGTCACCAGATTCTTCTTCATATGTAATTATATCAGCAGGTAAATTCTTTTACTATGGTACCTAGATGTTGGTTAATTTCCTCGTCCATTCAATTGTATCTCACTGTCATTCATTCTTCGATTTTTCTCTCTTTGGGAATGTTTAATGATTGACTCGTAAATTTAATGATTGAGTTACTAGTAGAATAACATTCTTACTAAGTCGTAATGAAGAAGAACATTCTGTGGAGCGCTGAACTATGAAGCTGCCGATTTCGATAACCTTTTAACTTTCATTTTCTTATTCCTAAGGATCATAGAGCCCCTTGCTTCAAGATGTGCGAAGTTTAGGTTTAAACCACTTTCTGAAGAAGTCATGAGTAACCGTATATTGCATATTTGTAATGAAGAAGGTCTCAACCTTGGTGGTGAGGTGTGCACATATGCTTCAAGCTCTGCTCTTTCTTTCGCTTAGTCTTTGTCAAAACTGCTTATACTACTATGTAATTTCCATGTAGGCTCTTTCAACTTTGAGCACCATATCACAAGGTGATCTCCGGAGGGCTATCACGTATCTGCAGGTTGGTTGAAACTGTCTGTAAATTGTAAAATATATTTAATGGACGATATTAACTGTTAAATTTTGATCTCGTCTTTCCTCTTAAATATTATAGAGTGGTGCCCGGTTGTTTGGATCAACAATAACTTCTACGGATTTACTCAATGTGTCTGGGGTAAGGATGAAGATAATCTACTTTTCTGCAAGTGTATAGTAGTTTCATTAAAAATAAAACTCAAGTCAGATAGTTAATTTTGGGTGTCTTTTGAACCTTTCAGGTAGTCCCTCTGGAGGTAGTCAAGAGATTTTTTACTGCATGCAAAAGTGGTGATTTCGATATTGCGAACAAGCAAGTGGACAACATAGTTGCAGAAGGATATCCTGCATCTCAAATCATCAATCAGGTTATTATACCCCCCCCTCCCCCCACGTATAAGTCTTGCAATAGTGGTCATAACCACGTCTAATACAAGTCTCCTTTCAGCTATTTGATATAGTCGTTGAGGCTGGTGATGACATAACAGACAATCAAAAGGCTAAGATCTGCAAATGTCTAGCTGAAACAGATAAGGTGAGACTTCTCTTCCTGCCTCATCTATGTATTTAGTTAAAGACTCATGTGAGAATAGTTACCATCATCTCTGCTCAATTACATAACAAGTTTTAAGTCAAGTTCACATCTTTTAGACTTGTGTCTTTCACTGTCACTTGGATCTTTTAGATATGTTTCATCATCATTGTACCCTTTTTTGATGTATGCAGCGACTTGTAGATGGTGCGGATGAGTACCTGCAGCTTCTGGACGTTGCAAGCAATACGATTACTGCACTCTCAGAAATGGACTTTTAAACCCTAAACCCTTTAAAGCTCTGCATCTTGGTTTGAATTTTAATTGTTCTTGTGTTGATTTTGAAACGTATGAATTGTCATAATGGCACTTGTCGAGTTATCATTACTCCTTAAATGTCGACAACTAAAAACGTGGGGGAGGTTACAACCGAAAAAAAGTTGGGAGTCAATTGCAGACGGAACCTGATTCTGCTGTTACCGTTTTGTTTTGTTACAACAGTAGGTCTTTTGGTAAACAAAACTTTTTTTGAAGTCATACATAAATCATAAAATAGAAAAAATGGTGGTATTATTTAATTGAAATTTTATGCTTTTTCAGTCAATATAGTAAATATTATATACTTTTTACTGAAGATATTACCTTTTTAATATCAGTGAGATCCTCCAAAAATGTTAATAAAATTAAAAAGTGTATTTAATTACGTAGATACTCTTTATTTGGGTCAACACGTAGATACTCAACATCCACATAAAAAGGAAGGTTTGGATACACATCCAATGTGTATACAGAAAACATATATGCCCCCACAAATAAATTCTGTCAATAAGATTAGTTTCACATAAAAAAAACTGTTGTGAAACTGGTTTACGTTCTAAAAATAATCGGTCTTGAACTATATAAGTTGTTGTAATAACCTTAAAGAACTAATCAGAGAAACGTTGTTTTTTATTGTTTGTTTCTCGATGGTTGATGATGATGGTGGTGACGGCTCTTTCAAGAGACCCGGAGCTGTGCCGTTTAACTGGGAGATCCGACCCGGTATCCCCAAGACAGCGACAAAAGATGATGTTCCCACTCTCCTTCAACCTCCCAAGAAACTTCATCCTCTCCGATTACAACAACTCTCACCTCCGTCTTCTCCCAGACCACGCGCTGTCTCTCCCTTCGCTCCCCCTCCTCCGTATGTCAAGCCCAAACCACCGTCTGCTTCGGGACCTCCGTCTCCCTATTGGCGAAGTTCATCAGCTCGAGGTAAACTCGAATCCGGTTCTCCTTTGCGGCGGTGGCGTCTTCTCAAGTCATTGATCGGGCTGAAGAAGAGTCTTAAGAGCCGCGACGTGAAAAAGAAGGACGGTGATCAGGATTCGATGTCATCACAATCTGACGAGTTCTACGAGTCGGGGACGACGTTTTCGCAGTCGGAAGGTTCAAGCAGGGGATCGGTGGGCACGAGCTGGAGCTCGCCGCATTCGTCATTGTCTTCTTCGTCTTCTTCTCTGAAACGTAACGAGTCGGATCTAAGCTCGTCTGAGAAAAAAGTCATGTTAATGATGGCTCGTGCGCACCTCGGTTAGACCATGTAATGTGTACATATTGCTTCTTTTGTCTTTCATTCAATATGTTTTTTTTTTTTTTTAGAATAAGACCTTTCTTGTAGCTTACGTTACATTCGTTGCCCTAAACCTAAGTAACATAGTCCATGGCAAATGATTTTTTTTTTATATAGAGAACTGTTTTTGATTCACAATGATAATTCCAGAGAGTTTTGATACTACATGAAAACACTAACATATAACTACGGTCTTCAAAGACAATAACTTCGCTCAAAACAATAAGCTAAAGAGATGGGTTTTAGTTTAACCCTAAGCCAGACCCGGATCCAGAACCAGTAGAAGACCTAACCATCGGGTGACTAAATGGAGGTTGGTTGATGGATGCTGGACCTGCAGGGTTATTATTAAGTTGGTTGTTGCCAAACAGTGAAGGCGTTGATCCTGCATTGGTCTGTATAGCATTGAGAGGTAATCTCGGGCCAAAGGAGAATGCTTGCTGTTGTTGTTGCTGGCGTGCCATGAACTGCATCTGCGCATGGAGTTGTGGGTTGTTGCTGAATCCTGGGATGATGCTTGGTTGAGAAGAGGAAGCTGAACCTTGTTGTTGCTGGAGGAGAGTATTGATGTTGTTACCACCACCAGTGGATAGAGACATCCCTTGGAGATTATTAGTGTTACTAGTCTGTCCAGGTGATCCAAATCTTGCTGAGACCATACGAGCTCGTTCTGCAGCAAATCTCTGACGGGTTTTCTCCACTTGTTCGCATTCTTTCATCAACAACGTTTCGATTTCTGCAAACTGCTTTAGCTTCAGCTCCATCCTCTTCAGCTGCACATCAGCAATAAAACACTATCAACAAACCATATAAATTATCAACGTCAACTAGGTTCTGCTGTATTTATACCTGATGATTTACGATATTTGCAGAAAGCCTTTGGATTTCACGTTCCTCATGATCAGCAAACAACTTTGCTTTGGTTGCTGCAGCTGATAGACCGGCTCTAAATGCTGCCATAACCTTGTCCTGTGGCAGAGGAGTCGGTGCTTCCGCTCCGTTTTGGCATGTTGTTTCTTTTACCATCAAAGGAGATATGTATTTGACACAATTACGTTACAAAACAATGGAGTTAAAAAAACTAACTGTAAAGTGAACAATCAAGCAAAGTGCCTTACCATCAACCAAGCTGGGATCTTTTCCTTCAGATTTGGACCTTAATAATAGATTGAAAAGTTTCAGCAAAAGTCCATAAGATAAGTTGAATGAAAGTGCTACCACAAAGAGTTAGAAAACGGATAGTAGTAATCACGAAACACACTAACCTATCATCCGCGGATAAAACCATGAGGGACTCATGGGCACAGGACGAAGCAACTCTAGGTCCAACTGCTGATGCCAAAAATGCTACCTAAAAATGTTTCAGGTATCAGAGAATCATAGTTAATAGAGAGGACCAACTTTTTACACTCTCTAAAATATGCACACAGTTTAAGTTTCATATCAACGGATTCATGGATCACATGGTATGATCACAAGGATAATGAGAAGCGTATATGAATAAAAATTCACAAACCAATGCCATAACCGGATTAGGAGACTTCACGAAAGGAAGATTGATCTCAGTTTCAGATTCTTGCTCAGAAGATCCTGCCAAAAGAAAGTCGCACAATGAGTATAGCATTTCAAAAGCAAGCCTACAGCTAAACAATGGTTTTGAGATGAAGTAAAAAAAAAAAAAAAAAAATCACCTGGTAAAGCCCCATTTGAATCTGTTCCTTTATGGTCATATCCATTTGTAGGGTTTGCCGGGTAAGCTACACCTGGAAGCTCAACGTTATCCAAAAGACCATCCTCCACAGGTAATCGAAGAAAATGAAGAATGCATTGAGCTTTTGACTTGGAACCAACATGGTCCGCAATCTGAACCCAGTTTTCATTGTAGAGTTCCACAGCTTCAAGAAGCAAGAGAGTTTCCTGATCACTCCAATTCTCTCCATCTTGATCGCCGTACTGTTTGGTCGTATCCACCCTTACAAAGTCAATACAAGAATGTCCAGCAACAAATCTTGCATGGTGAAAACAATCAGAGCATAAAAGTACATCCTCCTGTAAACAGTAAGCAAGATAAGGTTTGTGAGTCTATTACATCTGCTAAAAATCAGATAAGTAAACACAAATGCGTTGTAAGTAGAGGAAGTAGGATAAGAACCTTCTTTTGTGATTGGAAGTACACAGTTGGGAGCGGACGAGAACAATGGTTGCAATGGTTATCGCATAGGTGTTCACGAATTCTTATGTCCAAGTCAGGGAGGTCAACATCCGAACATGACACGGATGAATCTGACTTGTGTCCACAGCTGGGCTTGTTAAATTTGATCAAACTCTCAATAGATGTTAAAGCAGCAGATGGCACATGGACTTCACCGTTTGAATCCTCCCTAACATCTGATATATCCCTAGAAGGCTCAGGATGACACTGGGAAGTGGCGCAGTAATTGATTATTCCCCAGTGATCAAGAAAACGGAACACTCGTGCAAAATCTTCATTGTCGACACCATCTACCAATCCTTGACAATCAGATATCGTCAGTGCCTTTTCAGGGTTATCCGTGTATTTTGAGACAATAGCGTTCCTGAAGTGCATATAACTTTCTGGTGAATGATTTGGAGATTTTCCGGAGAAGAACTGTGGCACCACTTGCCTCTCAAGCCGATCCACTGTGTTTGGTGCAAACCAAGCTGCTCAAATAATGATCAGAAAAAATATTAAGAGGATACATCTGAGCTGCAAAGACTACAGGAAGATAGCCCAAGTGACATTTAGAAGGACAACACTTTGCATAATCAATTCAAGGTGCAACATAAGACACCTAGGAATATTCAAATCTAGAGTAACACAAACCAGGAACAAGAAACTAGATAAAACGAAGATTATATCTAATGCATTTAGGAATATACCGACGTAAGGCCCTGTTGAGACATCTTAGAGAAAGATCACACGTATGACAAATATAGTTTAACACTTATATGTCTTATATGCAATCTCATGAACTGAAAGGACTATAGAAACGAACCTGAATGCATAGGCAAGACATGAACCTTATCCCCAAACCGTTTAACAACTCCTTCTCCTTCCATAATAAGAGGTGGAGAGATAACATAAGCAGAAGACGCTCCATCACTCCTCTCAGTATCAAGCGACACAGAATCAGCTGGCACAGTAGATAACGCCTGCAACTGCCCATACGAAATATTCTCCAGAGATGGAAGCGAGCCTTGCCCTCTACTCTCCCCAATCAACCCAGCTCTCTCAGCCGCCACAACAGCCGTTACAGAGGCGTGTGGCCGGATCACCACGCGCCTGACCACTGAGGGGAAATCAGAGATGCGAGTACCGGAATCTTCGACTACCTCGTTAACACCGGGTCCCGGATCGGGTGTTGCGCCGCCGTTTTGGTGAAGCTCATCGGCATTATCAGCATCCTCCATCTCTTCGTTGTTGTTGTTGTCCTCGTCTTCTTCCTCCATGTCTTCCTCCTCTTGCTTCGGTCTCCTCCCACCTCGCTTCCGCCGTTTCCATTTCCCTCTTCTATCTGCGACGGAGCTCAAAGGGGGATAAATCAATTCGTAAAATGGGTAACCCAAATCGCAATCCAAAATTGGATTTTGAGGGAGATACAGATGGAAAGTCGTTTCCTTTCGTGAATTTACCTTCAGAAGCTGGCATTTTGTGTGGGTGGAGAGAGGGAGAGATGCGTGGGGTCTCTCTGATTCGTGAGAATTGAATTAAAAAGCAAAGAGCTTTAACTAAGTTGTACAATTGCTTTCTTCTACTACGCTCCGAGTCGCTCTACTTTCCAGTTTCCGAGCAACACAGCATATCTTTTCGCTAGTCTCTCTGATGTATTCATTCTCGACGATGACCTAACCTTCTTGCCGAGCCAGAGGTTTTGGAAGACCGAGGTCTGACTTCAAAATTCAAGCTTCGGTTCGGTTTAAGTTTTCGCTTGACAAAAAAAAACGGATCAACTCAATAATTCGGTTTACTTGGTGAAGACAATGTCATTTTATTATTTTTTTCTTGTTACCCGAAAATGTCTTACTACAATTTCAATGCAATTTATACTTATTTTTAGTTTAATATTAATTGTAAATTACATTGATTTTATAAATAAATTTATTTATCTAAAATACTATTGGTTATAAATTTATTTATCGGCGGAGCTTGGCGGAGAAAGGTTCAAGGATCGGCTTTCCAATGGATTCCGGCGCTCGGGGCTGCGGGATCCCTTCGAGATTGGGCTCTAGCTCTGAAGACTAACCCTGAATGAATCATCAGCCGGTTCCGAACACGCTGGACGCCGTGAAGTTGCGGTGGCATCGGGATTTGCAATCCAATCGTGTTCGTCGGAGTGGGGCTTCATGCTCCTAGTATCTTCTTTCCCTCGCTTGTGGTTTTTCTTTCTTAGATTTAGATCTTGATCTGGATCTTAAGTTGTGCTTTGTGTGTATGTTCTTGTCTTAGTCTCGTTTCTTTAGGTTTCTGGTTTTTCTCCGGCAGTTCTATACTTTCCGATCCCCTTTTAGGTGATTTTAAAAATAATATAATATGTTAAAAAATACACTAAGATAAATAATAAGAAGTGACAAATACATACAGTTTTAAACAATTGACTAATTGTAACATGTCAATTTTAAAATTATTGTATTTGAAACTAGGGCCGGCCCGGGCTACGCCCGAATTTTGTATTTAAATATTAATTATAATCATATATTTATGTTATTTTTATATATAAATATTATATAAGTATAAGTAGCTAGATAATTATAAAATTTTATTTAATTATTTATTGTTTTCTATCTTATGAATTTCAATTAACTCAATTTCTTACAATAAAATTTTCCGTTGATTTATTTATTGAATGAAACTTGTGTAGCTTAAAATCATGCATGCATTTAAGCTGAATCGAATCTAAACTAAGCCGAAGTAAATCCGGTTATGTTATGTCGTTTTTCTTTGAAACAAAAGGCTCAAAAGAAAAGACCCAATGGAAATTGAACGCATTGCTTCCTGTTTATTTCCCTTTTAAGTTTAAAATATGTATCTCATATCTCACCAACACGCATGTCTCTGCGCGTGTATGACACTTCCATTCATGTTAATTCCCAAAAACTAATTAAAAAATGAAATAAAAATCTTTGATTGCTTCCCTTATCTTTTTATGATTCGTTCGGAGCAATCTTTTCTTTGATAATATCTATATTTCTTTGGACAAAAAAAAACTATATTTCTCTCTTGATCGAGTCATAGCGGAATTGAGAAACCGATCTGATTTACTCGCCACCGCTTAAACTGTAGAATACTTTTATTAATTGGCTCGATTTTCTTTTTTAACCTCTTCAGTGTTGTTGCTCATCATCCTCTTCCCTTTGCCTCTTCATACTCTGCAAAACCCATCGCCAATAATTTTAAACTCTTGAATGTTATTGAGTTACGGTGGCGGCGAAATGAACCGTCACCGTTGATATCGCCTCCAACCAAGGCGAAGTCAGTAGCATCCAAAAACTCACGGTACGCTCTTTCTTTTCCTTCTTGTTTCCAAAGTTTCATTATTTACATATGTTTTCATTATAGTGGCTATCTCTCTGTATTTGGATTATATCACGGTGTGAACAAAAAGCCCACTAAACCGTAAACAATTATGAAACGCATCAACCCACATCAAAACTTAGTGAAACGATGAGTTTTAGGCAAAGAAGACAGGTATCGCACTCACAATCAACGATTTTATGACGTGGCGCAACAGGAGGGAGGCAAACATTTTTTTTATATATAGATAGTTATATAAACATTTAAGCATATCATTAACGTTAAAAATATATATTACTTATGTTTCAAAACAATAATTTATGTATTAGAAAAGTGAAAGCAAACAACGGCGCGGTTGCGCGGGTCAAAATCTAGCTAAAACTAAACTGATTATTTTACTCCATCGAAACAGCATCGTTTTTGCAGCTTTGGTATAAAGGGATTTTAATCTCAAATGTGTTATAAACCATTTAGTGATCGACCCATTTATCAGCCCGTGTAGCAAGACGGGCCAAGCCCATCCGCAGGATCATACTGGCGCCTATCTACTCTTGTGTTTATCTACATTATAGTTGGTGTTTATCTTACGTATTGCTAGTCATTATCTAGTTAAGGATAAGTACGATCTCATGTCGATCCAGCACTTAGACCGTCATTACCATATGTATATAAAGACCAGTTGGTCGACCTAATAATACACACAAGTTCCCCTCTTCATTCACAACACGTTATCAGCACGACCTTGTCTCTAAACCCTTCCAAAAATCCACCACCCATAAATCAGAAACCAAATGATCTCTTGCTATTTTCCGGTGACTCCTAAAGCTCTTCCAGTCGCCTCCTTTTCTCTCTGTCAGCAACCAGCAGCAGCTCTCTCTCCTCACAGACCGTTCAACTCATCACAAAAGGTTCAGGTATCTTCAAAAAACTCAAAACAAAACCAAAAAGGATTTAAACCCTCAGCCGTATGTCTTTGCAGAATAAAATCTAAAACCCTAATCTATTTTCAAAGCTTAAATCTCGTCTTGTTTCACCCTGTTTAAGCTTGTTTGATTTTTTTAATCTTCCTGATGTGAGTTAATTGCTAGAACCTTTTAGGTTGACAATTACACCAATTTTTTTTTACATATCCGACTGCTGCATCAACTTAATCTGATTGTTTGCTTGCATTAGAAACTTGTTCTTGAAAGTTTAAAGTCTTTCTATGATATGTTGAAATCGACTAGAACCTGTCTCAAATTTGAAAGAATTTTTTTAATATTTTTAAGATAAATCCGATTTCTTATAGATAAATCTGAAATTTTAAAGATAAATCCGATTTTTTTGATAAATCCGACTGAAAACAATATATTATATATTTTAATTAGATTTTCCTATTTTTAAACCTTATATCTTTATCTTAAAAAATATATATATATAGGATTTTCAACATTTATCAGAAAAATATCGATTTATTTTTTTTCCTAATCCTACTAGGAATAGGAATTGCTAGTATTTATCTGAAAATAAATAAATTTCGGATTATTACTGATATACTAGCATTATCAAATCATTATATTTAATCTGATAAATATCTAAAACAAATAAAAGTAAGAAATGATTGCATTTTTTTTTGAAAATGTATACTAATCTGATTTCATGCATGGATTTAACTTTATCTCGATTTTGTATAGGTTTAACTTTACCTTCCTGCATATCACATGAAATCATCTGATTAGGATAGATCATTCATACTGATTAGTTTACTTTCATGTCGAAAATTGATAAAACTGATCAGATTTCATGCAATGGATTTAACTTTATCCTAGATGTATAGGTTTAACTTTACCTTCCTGCATATACATGAAATCGTTTGGATCATTGAAAAAAAAATATTGTTATTTACTTGCATTGCTTGTATCCGACTGAAAGAGTATGTGAATGATCCGATTATTTTCTTACTAATGGGGATAAACTACAAATATTTTTCAGATGTCAAAGATTGCGAATCTTGATTTCAGTGCTTTGAAAAGCAATGGTGACAACTACCTGGAATGGGCGCTTGATGCAAAGATCATGCTGCGATCAAAAGATCTTGGTGACACAATCACCAAAGACAACAATTCCAGTGACAAAGACAAGTATAGAGCTATCTACATGATACGCCACCATCTCCAAGAGAACTTGAAAACTCAGTACATGACCATGGAAAATCCATATGACCTTTGGATCGCTTTACAGCGAAGATATGACCACCAGAAAACGGTGTTGCTTCCAAAGGCTCAATATGATTGGAAACACATAAGGTTCTTGGACTACAAATCAGTAGACGAGTACAACTCAGTCCTGTTCAGAATTGTGTCCTTGTTAAGGTTATGTGGTGAAAAAGTAACCGAGGAAGAGATGCTTAATAAAACTCTCTCCACGTTTCCTCAAACCAACATGGTATTGCAACAGCAGTACAGAGAGAGGAATTTCGCCACATATACTGAGTTGATAGAATGTCTCTTGTTGGCTGAAGCTAACAACGAACTGTTATTGAAAAACAGTGAGATGAGACCTCCTGGTACAGCTCCATTACCCGACATCTCTAAGCTGGCTATAGAGCCAAAGAAAGAGAGTAACCTTGTCCAACACAATGACCATCCCGGTCCAAACCGTGGAAGAAGTCAAGGACGAGGTCGTGGTTCTTTTAAAGCACACGGGCGAGGACGTGGTCGCGGTACCACACCCGGCTTTAGCCGTGGTCGTGGCCGAGGCCGTAGTGTGTCTTTTAAACCACAGATCAAAGCTGATCGATGCCACAGATGTGGTATGGGTAATCATTGGGCAAAGAATTGCCGAACTCCTAAGCATTTGTGTGAGCTTTACATGGAGAGCTTAAAAAGAAACCCGGAAGCTAACATGGTTCGAGACCCGGGATATGATGGTGATGATGATGATGACTTGGAAGACGTCCAGGATCACCAGCACGAGTCAGACAAAGTTGATCACATGGAGTTTGAAACTTCAGACATACTGAAATAAGGAATTAAAATTCCATATCGTTTTTTATTGTTTTCCCCTGGATTTGGTGTTCTTTAAGATTGTTTATCAGTGTTTGGCTTTGGATTTAACTTTATCCTTATGAATGAATAATTTTTTTTTCATTTCTCATATGCCTAAGAATTAGATCATTAAAGATACCATCTCTGAAAATTTTATTATTGTTCATTAACTTTATGATTATTGTTTTTGAAGAATGAAAAGTGGAATGGATACAATCGTGGTGGACAGTGGCACCAGCCACACCATTTTGAGAGACAAACGATTTTTCATACATCTCACACATAAGGTAGCTAACATCACCACTATAGCTGGCACGGCTAGCTTAATTGAAGGCTATGGCCACGCCAATATCTTATTGCCAAAAGGTACACATCTTGAGATTGAAGATGCTTTGTACTCACCTAGCTCAAACAGAAGTCTATTGAGCTTTAAAGACATAAGACTGAATGGTTTCCACATCGAAACAATGGGTGAAGGAAGTAAAGAATTCCTACAGATTTATAAAATCACCCAAGGCAATAAGAAAGTCTTTGAGACTATACCTGCGTGTGGGACTGGTCTTTATTATGCCCAGACCAGTCTTGTTGAGGCTAATGCCGTCTTGAATAAAGAATTCAAAGAAGAGTTCACTCTTTGGCACAATCGGCTGGGACACCCCGGTTCGAACATGATGCGAAAACTCATATCAAATTCAAATGGTCACAGTTTGAAAACAAAAAGAGTTATCCCTAAGAATATCACATGTGAAGCATGCTCACAAGGGAAACTAATTACTAAGCCATCACGTACCAAAGTGAATAAGGAAGTGACAAATTTCCTAGAAAGAATACAAGTTGATATTTGTGGACCAATACACCCACCCTGTGGGACATTTAGATATTTTATGGTCCTGATTGATGCATCCACAAGATGGTCACATGTTTGTCTCCTATCAACTCGTAATCTAGCACTTGCAAGATTGCTGGCTCAGATAATAAGACTGAGAGCACATTTTCCAGATTTTCCATTAAAGACTATACGTCTAGACAATGCAAGTGAATTCACTTCCCAAGCTTTTAATGACTATTGTATGTCCATGGGGGTAAGTGTGGAGCATTCTGTAGCACATGTCCATACTCAGAATGGCCTGGCTGAATCCTTTATAAAACGGATCCAGCTGATTGCCCGGCCACTCTTAATGAATACCAAACTCCCAGTATCAGCTTGGGGACATGCAGTACTACATGCAGCTGAGCTAATTCGCATCAGGCCATCTAGTGAGCACAAATACTCGCCATCCCAACTACTAACGGGTCATGAGCCAGATATATCCCATCTAAGAGTTTTTGGATGTGCCGTCCAAGTGCCTATAGCACCACCACAGAGAACAAAGATGGGACCTCAGAGGAGGATGGGAGTATATGTTGGATACGATTCCCCTTCTATTATTAAGTACCTAGAGCCAACAACAGGTGATTTGTTTAAGGCCAGGTTCGCGGATTGTCATTTTGATGAATCCCAGTATCCAGCATTAGGGGGAGATTATGGTAAGCTGGTACAGGATATAAAATGGAATCAAACATCCTTAACATGGCAGGATCCTCGGACTAGAGATTGTGATCTAGAAGTCCGGAAGATTATACATCTTCAAGAGCTAGCTAACAGATTGCCAGATTCCTTTGCTGACCCAAATAGAGTAACCAAGTCATACATACCAGCTGCAAATGCACCAATAAGACTTGATGTCCGTGATGGACATAATCAGGCTGCTACTACGTCTAAACCACAATTGAAACGTGGTAGACCAGTAGGTTCCAAAGACAAAGAAGTTCGGAAAAGAAAGAGTGCAAAGAAATCCGACAAAGTGGAAACTCTAGACATGGAAAAGGAAACTCATGTACCACCAAAAGATACTTGGGACGCTAAGAATCAAGGTAATGAAGTTCCTGACAATAATGAGATCTCAATAAATTATGTCATGTCTGGAAGGAAATGGAACAGAAAACATGTCGACATGAGTGATATATTTGCTTATAATGTAGCAGTCGAATTGATGGATAATAAGGATCTAGAACCCACATCTATACTAGAATGTATGCAACGACCAGATTGGTTGAAATGGAAAGAAGCCATTAATGTGGAGTTAGAATCACTGAAAAAGAGAGGAGTGTTTGGACAGATCATCCGGACACCTCACAACATAAAACCAGTGGGATACAAATGGGTTTTTGTGAGAAAAAGAAATGAGAAAGGAGAAGTTGTGAGATATAAAGCACGACTTGTTGCACAAGGATTCTCACAAAGACCAGGAATAGATTATGAGGAAACTTATTCCCCTGTGGTGGATGCTACGACCTTAAGATTTCTAATAAGTCTGGCTGTAAGAGAAGGTCTTGATATGCGGTTAATGGATGTTGTAACTGCCTACTTATATGGTCCACTGGATAATGAGATATACATGAAAATTCCAGATGGTATTGAATTGAAAAACAAAGAGAGTTCTCGAGAACAACATTGTATCAGATTGAACAAGTCTCTTTATGGATTAAAGCAATCAGGTCGAATGTGGTACAATAGACTGTCCGAATATCTCCTGAAAGAAGGATACAAAAACGACCAGATCTGCCCATGCATATTCATAAAGAAGTTCAATAAGGGTTTTGTAATCATTGCAGTATATGTAGATGATTTAAATATCCTAGGAACCTCTGGAGAAATTTCCCAAACTGTTGAATATCTCAAGAAAGAATTCGAGATGAAAGATCTTGGAAAAACAAAGTTTTGTTTGGGATTGCAACTTGAGTATATGAAAGATGGAATTCTTGTGCATCAAAAGGCATATACAGAAAAAGTACTCAAAAGATTTAATATGGACCAGTCTCACCCATTGACTAGCCCCATGGTCGTGAGAAGTCTTGGTCCGGACACTGACCCATTTGGTCCGAAGAAAAAAAATGAGGAAGTCCTTGGTCCCGAAGTGCCTTATCTCAGTGCCATAGGAGCTCTGATGTATTTAGCTGGCCACACACGACCAGACATCAGCTTTGCTGTGAACTTACTTTCTAGGTTCAGCTCCTGTCCGACCCAAAGGCACTGGAACGGGATTAAACATATACTTCGTTACCTACAAGGAACGAAAGACTTGGGTCTTATGTTTACTAACAAATCTAAGGAAGATTTAGTTGGTTTTGCTGATGCAGGTTATCTCTCTGATCCACATTATGCTAGATCTCAGACTGGTTATGTTTTTACACACGGTGGGACAGCTATATCCTGGCGGTCCATGAAGCAGACCATGGCAGCCACATCCTCTAACCACGCAGAAATATTAGCCATGCATGAAGCCAGCCGTGAGAGTGTATGGATGAGATCCATGACACAACATATTCGTACCACTTGTGGTATGATCAAAGGAAAGGATCCACCGACCATCCTATACGAGGATAACACAGCATGCATCGCACAGCTTAAGGATGGATACATTAAAGGAGATAGGACGAAACATATTCTTCCTAAGTTCTTCTTTACACACGAGCTTCAGAAGGCAGGAGAGGTCCAAGTATTGCAAGTCCGTTCGAGTGAGAATTCAGCCGACCTCTTCACCAAGTCACTACCAACCTCAACGTTCAAGAAGCTCATATGGAAGATAGGCATGCGTCGACTGAAGGATCTTCGGTGATGCATTCATCAGGGAGAGTTCATGTGTTGTACTCTTTTTCCTGTCTTGTTTTCCTTTTTACCACATTGGGTTTTGGGTTTGTCAAGAGAGGTTTTAATGAGGCAACATCCAAAGCATGAATGAACCTTGACCGGATGTGTCGATCAAGGGGAAGTGTTATAAACCATTTAGTGATCGACCCATTTATCAGCCCGTGTAGCAAGACGGGCCAAGCCCATCCGCAGGATCATACTGGCGCCTATCTACTCTTGTGTTTATCTACATTATAGTTGGTGTTTATCTTACGTATTGCTAGTCATTATCTAGTTAATGATAAGTACGATCTCATGTCGATCCAGTACTTAGACCGTCATTACCATATGTATATAAAGACCAGTTGATCGACCTAATAATACACACAAGTTCCCCTCTTCATTCACAACAAAATGGATTTGGAACTGATCAATTTATTCATTCTCGACAACGAGCTAACCTTGTTGCCGAAACAGAGTGTTTGGAACTTCAAAATTCAAGCTTCGTGAATCCGATTTTCGGTTTAAGTTTTCGCTTGATAGAAACCGGATTAGTTTTATAGTTCGGTTTTAATTATCTGGTACAATTTTGATATTGGTTCAACCGGGTACTCCTACTCTGATACATTAAAGATTGGTTAATTGGCAAACCGTCCCGCACAAGAAGTGGTGTGTGTGGTTCCGTTAACAAGCAACGGCGATGAAGAGACCTCGACCCCCATCTCCACCGTCGATCTCCGCCGCCGCAAAACCACCACTTTCTCCTCCCCCTACTCCGATTCTCAAACAGAAGCTACAAAGAACAGGAGCACCAAAATGGCTCCCGTTAAAACTCACCCAAACGGAGCTCACGCTGCCGTTAACATTCCCGACGGGTCAAACATTCCGGTGGAAACAAACCGGACCGGTTCAGTACAGCGGATCGATCGGTCCTCACCTCGTCTCTCTCCGCCAGCGTGCAGGAGACGACACGGTTTCCTACTGCCTCCACCGCAGCGCAAGGCCTAAAGCCGCAGAGCTCGCGCTGCTCGATTTTCTCAACGCCGAGATCTCGCTAGCCGAGCTGTGGTCCGATTTCGAGATAAAGGATCCTCGTTTCGGAGAGGTGGCGAAGCATCTCGGCGGGGCGCGTGTGCTGAGGCAGGATCCGTTGGAGTGTTTGATTCAGTTTCTGTGCTCGTCGAACAACAACATCGCGAGGATTACGAAGATGGTGGATTTCGTCTCGTCTTTGGGGTTGTATCTGGGTGAGGTTGAGGGGTTTGAGTTTCATCAGTTCCCGTCGTTGGAAAGGTTGTCTAGGGTTTCTGAGGATGAGCTTAGGAAGGCTGGTTTTGGATACAGGTGTGTCATCACTATCTAAAGTTACTACCTTTCAATAGCATTGGTTTAGACTAATGTTTGTTTTCAGCTAGATAATCATTACATGGCCTGTTTCTTTGATTGCTTCTGTTTTAAAGTAGGCAACTTTGATTTTTTTTTGGTTTACATCTTGTGTGTGGGTGAGCAGAGCGAAGTACATAACGGGTACAGTGAGTGCTTTGCAGTCGAAGCCAGGTGGTGGCGATGAATGGCTTCTGTCTCTACGCAAACTGGATCTCCAAGATGCGATTGCTGCTCTGTGTACATTGCCTGGGGTTGGTCCGAAGGTAGCAGCTTGCATAGCTCTGTTTTCCCTTGATCAGCATAGTGCCATTCCCGTTGATACGCATGTCTGGCAGGTAAAAGAGTCCACCTTCTCTGGAGCTTATGTATCGTAGTTACTTGATTAGCTTTAGCTGGGTGATGGCTAAAGTAGCTCTTTTGTTTTGGGGTGATGAACCAGATCGCAACAAGGTACCTTGTGCCAGACCTTGCTGGTGCCAAACTGACGCTTAAACTCTGCAGCCGAGTGGCAGAAGCATTTGTGTCTAAATATGGGGGATATGCTGGTTGGGCTCAGACATTGCTCTTCATTGCTGAGTTACCCGCACAGAAAGCTCTCTTGCAGTCCTCACAGTCTATCCAACTGGTTAAATCTTCGGAACAGAAAAAGTAATGAAGCTAGCTTTGACGCCATGAAGCCTCCATAGAGAGCATTGTTTCCCTTGACCAGTTTCTCTTAGGGCATTCAAACCTTGATTTTTAGTACTTGTTAACTTTTCATTCATACTTTCTGATTGTTTGTATTGTAATGGCAAATCTGTGTCACGTATCTCGATTCTACTGGTTTTGCTAAATGAAGATCTTATGTAAGAGACTGCATAGCTAATTATATCTCGCATTTTTCTATGATTCAAACTTAATACTTTGTGTGTGTACAACAAACAGTAGAAGCATTACTGGAATAGTTAGTGGCTGTCCTAAAGAAAATGAAAAGACCACTCTAATAATAGCCCATAGGTGATAAGCCCATTAATAGGCCCAACAACTTATATTGAAGTGGCAAAAAAAGAGACTGGAGTTTCTTCCAAGCCACCGTCGACTTTACTTACTCTCTCTCTCTCTCTCCTCCGTCTGAGATTTCTTCTTCGTTCGGAAAGCTCCAATCTTTTTCTCTCAGAAAACCCTAATCTTCACGATGTCGGTAAGTTTTGATCAGTAACAGTCTCTTTGGTTGATTCATTATGATGGGTGACTAACTAATCGATGGCGGCGATTGCAGATCTTCGAGTACAATGGAAGTGCCGTTGTGGCTATGGTTGGGAAGAACTGTTTCGCCATCGCCAGTGATCGTAGGCTCGGTGTGCAGCTCCAGACAATCGCCACTGACTTCCAGAGAATCTCCAAGATCCACGATCGCGTCTTCATCGGCCTCTCTGGTCTCGCCACCGATGTCCAAACACTGTAAGAAGGAAGAAGCTTCCAGATGTTTAATTTGCTTCTTCTCGTTTTGAACTTGTTATAAAGATTTTTCCTTTTTTGGGGGATGGATTGAAGGTACCAGCGCTTGGTGTTTCGTCATAAGCTCTACCAGCTTCGTGAAGAGAGAGACATGAAGCCTGAGACTTTCGCTAGTCTTGTCTCCGCCATTCTTTACGAGAAAAGGTCTGTGCTTTGTGTTTTGATTCTGATTTAGGAGTGAGATTGCTTAGTTTGTATCTGCCTCATGATTTTGGTTTCAGATTTGGTCCTTACTTATGCCAACCAGTTATTGCTGGCTTGGGAGAAGATGACAAGCCCTTTATTTGCACCATGGACTCCATTGGAGCCAAGTAACCTCATCTCCTTTCCTTTCCTTGACGTCGATTCTCTTATTCAATATCTATTAGCTCGGTTCGTCTAGTGTCTGTAATTCTTGTTACTTGTAGAGATGGTTTATTTTACGTATGGGTTTGAGGTTTTGTTGTTGTTGTTTCTCTGATGATGCATACTCATATGTTTGGTATTTTTATTTGGTTTCACTTGTGTTTCGAAAATGAGTTGTCTATTACTCTTGCATATCGTTTGTTGCTTGATATAATGACAGAGATGTTGTAAAAAATGCAGGGAGTTAGCTAAAGATTTTGTTGTCTCTGGAACTGCTTCAGAATCTCTGTATGGTGCCTGCGAAGCTATGTACAAGCCAGATATGGTTTGTCTACTATCATCTTTTTCACCTCTCTATTAATTACCGAGTCCCTTCAATGCTAATTCTCAAATTACCTACACCACACTTCTGCGTTGAAGTTTGGAAAGTAGAATCTGTGAAAATTAGGGAGCATAAACACTTGTAGGATTTTTTAATCCTGTTAGCCATCTTCCATTTTTAGTAGAGACCTATATGCATCAAGACTTTGGTTTTAATAAATTGGGATTTTATCAGGAAGCTGAGGAACTATTCGAGACAATATCGCAAGCACTTCTGTCGTCAGTTGACCGTGATTGTCTGAGTGGTTGGGGAGGGCATGTCTACGTTGTGTAAGTTTCCAATTTCTTCTCAATGGGCTGCTTTGTCTCATAATGTGTTATCTACAATCACTTCTTAAACATACACTTTGTTGGTGATATTGTTGCAGGACACCAACTGAGATTAAAGAGAGGATCCTAAAGGGAAGGATGGACTGATCCAATTTGCCATCATCATCTGCTTCTATCCAAAGTTGTTTTTCGCGTGTAATCCGGTTTTAATCATAGAACCATTCATTCTCTCAAGTTATGGCTTGTGGATGAAGTTTGAATTTCCCCCCTCTTTGGATTTTTTTTTTTTTTTTATTCCTAGAGTTAACGCATGCACTGTACTCACTGGTTTCTATTTTAATTTTATTTTTACAAAAAGAAAAAAAAATTAAATATAGTGAAAAAGACCAAAGGGAAACTAAAAAGATTCACACAGTTGGTTAAAAACCAGATCTAAAGCAGTTACAGGGTCTTTCTCTAATGTTTTGTCCGCTTAATGATAGAAAAATAATCTAAAAAATCAGAAGTTAGTGGTCGTGTGATGGACTCGTTCTTCACTGGTTTCGTTCATTCTCTCGGAAACTTCTTTGGTTCTCCGCTTGACTTTCTCTCTGGAAAATCTTGCAGGTTACTTTCCAAAACCATATAATATATCTTCTTCCATGTTTATTGATTCTGCTAATCTGACACTATAAAGCATCTTACGTGGAAACAGTACGCTCTGTCCATCACCGTGGGATGTGTTGTGCTACGTCGAGAATTTCTGCGTGGCTAGTCTTGCTAAAGCCGCCTTGATCCTAATCGTAGCCTACTTGTTTCTATTCTTCATCTACATGTTATACAAAATTGGTTTCTGGCATTGTATCATCCACGGTTTCTTCAGATTCCTCTGGGCTTCAGTCTCTTGTTGGTTCTACATTCTTAGCAATTGCTGCACTTTCTTCTGCTATGATCTGCTACACACCAAACGCAGAAGAAGACGCAGAAACCGCAGATATTCAGAGGACGAAGACACTGATGATGGTGGGTCGTTTAGATACCATAGGTCGAGACGAGAAATGAGAAAAGAAGAGCGTCTTAGAAAGTCTCTGAGACCGAGGAGCCATCGTGTTAGAGTTGGTGTGAGGAAAGATCATCCTACTTTTGACTTAGGTTTGAGCCAACATGCTGGTGGTGGACCTGGTGGTGTTGGTCCGGTTCATGGTATTAGAGTGAGCAGAGAGTCTCAATTCGCACGGAAAGGTTCAGAACGAAGAGCTCGGGTTTACCATGGTCCTCGGAGAATCTGAAATGAACACTGCCAGTCTCCAAAAATACATGAACTGTATATCTTAGTTTGTTGTGTAATAAATATTGCTGCTGCTCTTTGCTTACATAAAGTGTAATGAAAACCAACTACTATATATCTCTATTTCTTGTCTGAATTTCCATGTTGATATTCTAAGAATAGACAACGATTGGATTTCTCACGGAGTACCGACTAAACCAGAGCTGCAGTCACATTACCAGATTCCGCCATCGATCACACCGATCATTATATTGCTCTCGATCTTAGGGACATGTCTGAAAATTTGAAATTGTCACCAATTCCCATAAACTCCCAAGATCTTGTTGTTTTGAAGCTGCATGAGACTGTTTGGGAAAACATAAACTACTCCTTCCCTACCTAAAGATCACACACATAATCATAAGATTTTAATCGTTAATTAATTTGATAGGATAATTTATAAACTCACCAATAAACTTCTTCCATAGCTTCTTACCAAACAATCTCTTACAGAACTTCATGACAAAACGAAAGTCTAGTGAGAGAATTATACCGCAAATTTGTTTGTTAAATGTTTATACCACAGAATTAAGAAGAAGAAAAAATAACATAATGAATACTAGGGTAAGGATATATATTTAACCCTTGACTCCAGTACTTCTCCAAGGATATTTTGTTGGTGAGACATAGGAACATAAGCAATCTTTGAAGGAAGAGGTCCCATGTAAGCAATCCACTAAAGACATAGGAACTGTATGATTATATCACAAACTGTTTTTGCAATTCCGGACGATTTTTTTTGCCATCACTAAATGACAGTACTTGATGTATTCTAAAAGAGATATAATTTTTCTCAGCTGGTAATCTCAGTTATGTTTTAATCAAATCTCTTTGAGAAACGCTTCTCTCTCTACCTCTTTTTTTATATGTTCCAACTCTAAAAACTCAGAACCTTAGAGCATGATTATCGGGATTCCTTAGCTGGAATTTCTGGGGTAATTATAATTAAAAATAAATCAAAATTAGCTATTATTGGAATAAACGTTCCATAATTAAGGACAATAAAAAACGTCTCTTGAGATATGTGTCACATGTTAAAAGTTTTCCATTCTCTCCCTTTCTCTGCCTCTCGCCGGCGTCAATGCTTCGATTCTCTTCTTCCTCTTGACTTCCGTCTTCTCTTTTGGCTGCAAGAGAAACGAAAACAAAAAGGGTCAACAAGGATTTCTGAAGTCTCCAGAAACATCTATCCTCTTCATTCTCATGGACCCAGTTTTCACAACGCCTCCGTCAAAACGGTGGTTAGAGAATGGGTTGACAGTGAACCCTTTTCTGGTCGAGGCTTTGCAGAACCCTTGCCATCGTCTAACGAGTAAGCTTCCTTCTCTGATTCATCTCACAAACCCTAATCTGGACATAATAAAGTGTTGATTTTTATTGCTCAGCTTAGCTTAAGTCCTTGTATAATTATGTATATTTGGGTAATATTGATTTGTTGTTACTTAGATTTGAGGTTATGGAGATGCCCATGAACTTTGTACTCTAAAACCATGGTTGGATGTTATCAAAGGAATAAAATTTATTGTGTGGGTATGATTCATGAAGTTGGTTTTTGCTCAGCTTAACTTAGATCCTTGGATAGTAAGGTCAACTTGGCTGATTTTGATTTGTTGCTACTTAGATTTGAGGTTATGAAGATACCCATGAACCTGGTACTGTAAAACTATGGTTGGCTGAACCAGAGGATTTATGAAAGTATGTTTTTCTTAGAAACTTTCAAAGATGGCTCACAACATTCTCACAATTTATGTAAATGTTTGTTGCAGATTAGGAAGATTTCCGGTTGTGAAGACAGCAGTACCCGTACACAGAAGATTTGAACACATTGTACTTTCTTGTAACGAACATCTGACCACACCATCATTTGGATCGAACGAGAAGCTCAGCGAGCTCTCAACGTAAGTCTCCCACCAACTCCTTTAAATGTTTCACCGGTTACTGATTTTATCTATAGCTTTGCATCTGCAGCTAATGTTGGAGAAAGAGAAGAGAATGGAGATACAAGAGAAGTAGAGGATGGAGAGACGAGAATCAGTAGGAAGAGTCTCATCAATAATGTGCACATTTGCTATTGTCTCTTAACAATGTCTCTTACTCTAAAAATAATAATAAAAAAAGCTAAGAACTCAAAATTTTGTCCCAACAATAATGATGCTCTTAGATCTAGATTTATTGCGTCTACGTGGCCGGCCTCTTCTACGTCTCTGGCCGCCCCTCCCCTTTTTCTTCTCTTCTTCTCCGACTCTCCTCAATCTCTTCCCTCTGTGTTTCTTTTCTCGCAGCTCTAAACTCCTTCGCTACTGCGGTTTTAGATCTGGCAACCTCGAAGTTTCGGTGAAGCTTGGAGGCAGTTTCGGCGAGTGGTTTCTTTGGTTGAGTAGGGTAGCGGTGGTCTAGATTTGGTGTCAAATATGGCAGTTCGAAGTGGGTTGTTCCATTTCTCACCGCCTTGCTCATCCTTCTCGTGGTGGGATGGATGCTGGGTCTTGTTTGACGGTGGAGGTTCGGTATTCTTCCACTCGTTTTTCTTAGATCCCGGCGGACGGTCAGTAAAGCTTTCGAAAGGTCTCTGGGGATGCTTTGGTCCCAAGCTAGGAGGTTCCGCTACGGGTTCTCCATGGTGGGTGCGAGAGAGGCGGTTTGTTTCTGGTCTTGTCAACCGTCACTCTTCCGTCTCGGTGGCATCTCGCACTAAGCCAGTTAGCTTTCAGGGGTAGGGTTGTCTCTTGTCCACTTCTCTGATGTGGTGTTGGCTTGTCTCTTGGTGTTGGTCTATGCCGTGTGACGATTTCGGGTGGTCCTTCTCTCCAAATAAAGCTCGTCTATGTCTACGTGGGTGAGCTTGCTCGGGTGTTGCTCGTTGTCCTTGGCTGCTGCTGATAAGGAAATCTCTCTCGAGGTATTATTGAGGAGCTAATTATTAAGAACTGATCACCTAGTACCGCCGAATCTACCGAATTCCGTTCTCGAATTAAAAGTGGTTCCAATTTTGTGCCAAGAGTTTCTGCTGAGTTTGGCGTAGCCTTGGTCTTGCTATTGATTTGCTTATAGTTGGGTTGGTGTTTAGCTCAAATTGAGTTGGTGTTTAGCTATGTTTATTGTATCCCCTGTATTTTTCTATTTAAAATTTGAAAATGGTAATAAAACTTTAACATTGTTACTAAAAAAAATTATTTCAGCTGATATGCTGTCATATCAACTCTTGCATTGCTTTTTTTTTTTTAATTCAACTTGAATCGTTTAATCGTTTATAAAATGAATTAGTGATTTTTTCACAAAGTCAATTAAAATTAGTAATGATTATTTTTGTTGAACATTAACTACGACGTGTTTGTACTCATTTAACCATGCATAAATAATTATATTTTTTTTTTTTTGAAAATTATATGGATAGACATATATAGTTACGTAAAGAGATATTTTAATTTGATTTACATGTATAATCAGTTAACAAAACATTCATAATAATTAAATAAACATAATATATGACATGTGAATATGAGAGAATACAAATGTGACCATGAATGTATAAGAATTATATTAATATTTACACATATATAATATATTTATATCATCATATATAACAAATAAGCAATTATTGTTACCAGATTTTTACAGATCATATTTTATAACAGTGGCAGTTGTGTAATATAAAAATATAATAGGTATTTTCATGCACCATGTGTAGTAATTTTTTTTCTAAATCTAATTTATATTTAAAAATAAAGTTTATTAAATATTATAGATTTTACTATTTTTTTACTAATATTTAATATAGATTTGATATATATTAAATCAATTTGTATAAAACTAATAAAAATAATATAAAATTGTATAATTAGCAAATATTTAACCTAAACAATATTTATAAAATTTGTAGATATATAAGTCTAATGATCTTACGATTAGATATTTAAATTTTTAAGAAATTGTAGAAATTTTTGAAAGTTTTAGTAATACAAATTGTATAAGTATACAAAATAATAATATTTCGAAATTTGAAATGTTAGATATGAAAATATATATTTTATAGATGATGTATGAGTTATTACCGTATTTTAAAAAAATTTACCAAAAAGAAATATCAATATTAAATTTAATATATGAATTATTACCATATTCTAATAAGTTTGCCAAAAATATAAATCAACATTAAATGAAATTATACATGTCATATTTTTTCGGAAGTCATGTCATCAATTTCAGTAGGCATGTCATATTTGTTGTGAAATTGATTGTAAAAAGGACAAGTGACAAAATCACTTCGCAAATATAGTGTAGGAGATTGTTTTTCTTAATCAAATTCATGCCGGTATATATGTGTGGGCTGTCCATCTTAGTATTTTTTTTTTATAGGAATAACCGATAATCACGTAGTGGCTCGTAATACATTTTCACACTTATTATTTTCTCTCTAGCGTTTGTTTATGGGGACGATACGTTAAATGGTGTCAAAATGGGACGAATGAAGCATCATATATTAAAACGTGTCTCATTACTCAGCCCCGATCTCTAGTTGCACAGGTCCTCCTACTAGGGAAGTACGCTCGCAACTCCAACTTCAGGGAGTGTCAGGCTCCGACCAATGCCTCACACGGCTGGCGCAGCGTTTTAGCAGGAAGAGAAATCCTCCGTAAGGGTCTCAGCTGGACAGTCGGCAGCGGTGATAAGATTAGAGTATGGAGGGATCCATAGTTGTCGTGTGAGACACCACTGATACCAGTCGGACACCAAATGTTTTGGATGCAGAAAAATGTATATGCAAAAAAATAGAATTTAGGGTTTGAAAATTGGCAAATCTCCAAAATAGCACATTTCTAAGTTTATATCACAAGAATAGCACTCAAAAACTAAAATGATCAAAATAGCATTTTATCTTTTGAAAATTTTAATTTTTTTATTTTTCAAAATTTGAAATCTTATCCCCAAAATCTCATTTATCAACTCTAAACCCTAAACCCTAAACCCAAAACTCTAAACCCAAAACCCTAAACCCTACCTAAACCCTAAACTCTAAACCCTAAACCCTAAACCCTAAATCCTAAACCCCACTATTTAACTTTAAACCCTAAGTTTGTGACTTTTGATAAAACATTAAGTGCTATTTTTGTGACTTTTGACCTTGAGTGCTACTTTGGGAACAAAAACTTGATTTAGTGCTATTTTTGTCTTTTTCTCTTTGAAAATAATATTTTGATTTTAAAATGTCATTTTTGTCATTTTTGTCATTTATCATTTTGGACTGAACTAGATGCATCTGCATCCAGATGCACCATCAAGACTCACTTTCATTTGAATGAGAATTTGAGATGAGTTTTAAAAAATTCAGATAGATGTAGCATTATAATGCACAAAATGAACATCGATTTGCATCTTCACCCAGATGATCCATCTGGGTGAGCAAACGAACAGGGCCATAATAGAAAAATTGTTCCAATATACACTCAAAGCACATAATGATACCCTAGCTAGAAAAGATCAAGGTTATGGAACCTATGGACATAAACAGCAATTTCCTGAACACTGTCAAGTGTCAACCATGAGCACATGCTTAACCCTGGCTACGTAAGGCTCTGCATCAAGCGTCTTTGTTTGCCTACTTCTTTGGTTGAGTCCAATTAACCATCCAAGACGCCTGCCTCAACATATGGAGGCCCTCACATCACCCTTGTTACAACTCTGGATGTGTATGTATTTCAGGATGATGAAATCCTGAACCAACCAGTTCTTCGAAATCGCATACTCTACAACATCACATCACCAGGTGCAAACTCATTATGCTCACAAGCTAAACCCTGCAGATAAAGCAAGAAAAAAAAACAGACAAAAAAGTTGTGTGACTCAATAACAAAAAAGGTATGACTCAATACCCTAGTTTCCCACGAAAGTGACTAAACAAAAGTCAAAAGCACCGAGAAACTTAAAAGAAAATATTGAGCCAAGGTTGTAGAACCCCGTTATTTGGGTCAACATCTCCATAGAATATTCACGGCACCAATCAAAAATTGTATTTTGAAACAAAATATATAAGAAGTAGCTTTTATTATCAGAGTCAGCTGTCAGCTTATTATAAAGATAAATGGGAGGGAAACACCGCAACGCTAGAATTATGGTTGCTGGCGCAGCACGAATGGGTGAACAGTCGATCTAAGAATTTAGGGTTCTTCGAGATCTGTTTTTGGATCTTTCGATAGCTTCTTGAGACCAATTTCATGTTTTGATGAATTGAATCAAATCGGAAGGTATAAAGCAAAAACTCTTCTATTAAATCAAACATATCAAATAAGAAAGCCACAACTCTGCTTATATAATCCTTCCTTTAGACAATTCCTAAGAGGAAAAGGATTCTATAAACCTTATTTTAAAAGGAAATATAACTTTTTAAAAGAAAGACATGTAAAACCAAAACCTAAATCGATAAAGCTAAAGTATTATTCAAACTTATGATGTTGGCGCCAAAGACGTATCCGATGCTGCATCAGTTGCAGATAGAAGAAGAGAGTTAGAGAGATCAAAGAGGAAGCTGATTTCAAGTCGACGCCCAAAATGATTGATGTATCACTGTCACACACATCATATAACCTAAAGGCAAGCAAGCATGTTCTAACACTCACAGTTTCGAAATTTATAGGATCCACTTTGCTTGAGCTTTTTCATTCGGCTGTTGCTGTAAGGATCGAAGAAATTCCCAATGATAGTAACTTCAGCAAAATCAGGAAGGACTGCAAAACAACCATTGGAACAGTCCCACAATTGTTATACTGGTGAATTGAGAGATCTTGGTTTACCTGACTTATAACCTCGGAATCTAATTGTGTTCTGCTTAAGCATGCCTTCTCTTCCACTAAGATTCCCAAGACCATCTGTTGGTAGAATAATCTCGCTTACGGCAATGTAAACTCAATCATCCTTCGGTCTTGCAAGATCAGTTTAGCCGTCACCCCTTGAGTCGACTCACTTGAACTGCATATACACATGTACTGCTTTGATTCTAGGTAACTCAACCTTGATTTCGGTGGAGGCTTGAAAATCTAATCTGTTTAAATAGAATGGAAAAAGGAGAAGACGAAGAGAGAATCGTTAGGTTGTTTCTTTTTTTTTTGTTAAACGATATGTTTTCTCGTAAGTGATAGGTTTATGATAACTGATATGTCAAAATGATTGGCTAAACAAGCTCTTCTCTCTCTTGAGATTTGATTGTGAATTTTTTGTTGAAAAAAAGAAGATCGTGAGTTCTTTTTGTAAGGTTCTCATATGGAAAGCCCATAAATTCAGACATAAAGGTATACGATTTTTCAAGTAGAGTAGTTTCAAAAAGATATATATATAAAAAGTATATTGTAATCGATTTTAAAAATTATAAACTGAATTGTCATAAACTTTATGCTACTGGGCTCCATAGAGCAACAGCTAGATCGTGTGATGTTTACCCAAAAGGACCACAGCAGATTTGGCTATCAATTTTACAAAAACAACAAAACTATCTTCAGTGAGCTAATGTGAAACGCTATATCCATATATATCTCACTAATCCACGTTTTGTCACATATACATATATATGAGATTTTAAGATGAAATGTTGCTCGATTTGGGCAAGCACAATCAAGAAGAAAACAAATGGAATCAATTTAGTCCACCAACCTTTAAATCTAAGCGACAACAATAATGTTTTTGTTGGTTGTTTCATAGTCGCCAACGACTAAATCTTGTTTACGTTTTGTATGACAAGTTTGGACGACTAACGACTAAACTTGTTGTTGTCACTAACAAACACAAAAACAAACATGATTATTAAGTCACTTAACCGTTGTAATATGTCCTCTATCGTTATCACAAGGCAACAAAGCAACAACTATGAAACTCGTTGTCAATGTCGTCCACGACTACAACACACAAATACAACTCCATTATTGCAATCCCGATGCTATCTATCTCCTTCCTCAATTAAATGTCAAATGAGTTGTCCACGGCTAAATAGATTTGTCCATATGAACATTTTTTCTTCTTCTGGATATTAATGATCAGATTCAAACAAAGCTGTATGTTCAAATATAACAATGACCAATGATAAAGTTTACATAATCTAATTTAAAATTTAAAATCTTAAAATGGAGTTGTTCATGTCTAATAAATATATTTTTTCGACATTTAATTTTTCCAAATCAATTGTAACGTATAATTTTAAGTTATTTAAACCGTCCACCAACGAACAGATCTGGCTTACTTTTTTATCCATGCAAAATTAGGCGTAGCCTACTTAACTCACTTTGAGCATGAACTAACCCTAACCCATATATATATCTTATATTTCGGCACTCACTTCATCCATGGACAATCGATTTTCTAATCATGTCCACCTCTTGCTCAACTAATTATCACTAATGCCGCCAAATACTCAACAGATCTCCCACTGTTTTGATGTTATTCCAATCATACCCTCCAAAATAGCGGTTAGGTGAGGACATTTTCGTTATTTATCTTTTAATCAGCATAATTACAAAAACAAATGTTTCTCTGTGCCCGCCTGAGGATAAGCATTATTTTTTTTTAATTTTTTTAATTTTTTTAATTTTTTTGGTCAAATAGGATAAGCATTATATCTTTTCCTTAGAAACAACAACAACTCTGTTATTCTGAATTCAGAATATTACTATTTCGACAGCTCACCAAATTTATTTAATTCCTTCCTGTCAGTCCAGAAAATTATTTTAAATATTTTGTCCATGTGATAATAACTCTTTTCAGCATTTCATAGTTGCAGAGTGAAAATAAATAAATAAAACAAAATCGTTTAAATAGAGAAATATTCTTTTTTAATATCGGAGGGTATTTCCGTCATTATAATAGAGAAATATACAGCACTTTTAATATCAGAGGGCATTTCAGTCATTATAATATTCTGTTTTTTGGAGGGAGTGGGAACAAATAAAAAAAACAAACGATACAGTCAGTATATGACGTGACCCCCATTGATTTCGCCAACGAGCTTCTTCTTCTTCCCTCTCTCACTCTCTTAGACCTAAAACAATGTCTGCTCCTAGGTCACAGAGATCATCCACGATCTCTCCCTCTCGTCCTCTCAGATCTCCGGCGAGTGCTCCGACGAAACGCCCTGTGACTCCTTCCTCTCCGGCTGCTTCCTCGACTTCGCATCTACGTTCTATCCCGTCTCCGTCTACATCCTCCGGCACGGCGGCTGCTGCCACGAAACTGAAGGAGAATATCACGGTCACGATTCGTTTCCGTCCTCTCAGGTTAGGTTAATGTGGTCTAAGATTGGGATCCGGTTTAATGTTTTGGTTTATTGACATTTGATTTGGTTTAATAGTCCTCGAGAGGTGAACAATGGAGATGAGATTGCGTGGTATGCTGATGGAGACTACACTATTCGGAACGAGTACAACCCTGATCTTTGTTATGCCTTTGGTTAGTGTTAAGTGAAATGTTTATATTTCTCCGGAAGACTCTTCTTGTATTTGCTTCTTTGTTCTCGATTTGGTTTTAAGTGTTTTTTCGTTGTTTGGTTACAGATAGAGTGTTTGGTCCACCAACTACAACCCGTCGTGTTTATGATACTGCTGCTCAGCAAGTTGTTAGTGGGGCTATGTCTGGAATAAATGGTATGTTTCATGATTCTCATCGTATCTCAAGGGCTTTAAAAAGACTACTCCTTCTCGTATAAGTTGAATATTGTGATGTTGGGAGGATTTCAAGTTTGGTGCTTTCTAACTCTTTGACTTTAAATATTCTTCCTTGCTTTATTTTCAGGTACTGTGTTTGCTTATGGAGTTACTAGCAGTGGCAAGACTCACACAATGCATGTAAGTTACTATTTTTAGAGGAGGAGCAATGTCCTCATGTTTCTCTTCTGCAACCTGAACATGATTAATTGGGCAAGTTATTTGCGATCTCTCCTTTATCATCTGTTTTAAGCTCTCTTTTCATGTCGTACTCATCATCTTTTGAGATTGTGTGCTCACTTAGATATAGGATGTCGTTCCATCATTCTCGTTAGGGATTAAAGTAAGCTGTTATATATGTATATTACCTGTTCAAAAGAGATTCAAATGTGTTTCTCTAATTCCCGTGTACTAACTAGGCACCTGTGCCTATTAGACCTTGACTAACGACATATTTTGCATTTAGGGGGAGCAAAGGTCACCTGGAATAATTCCGTTGGCTGTAAAGGATGTATTCAGCATTATTCAGGAGGTGATAGGTTACTCTTTTGTTGTGTCTTCTTAAAAGGATTTGGTTCTCGCTTCTTTAGCTAACTATGTTTCAGCTATCCAGACACCAGAACGGGAATTTCTTCTGCGTGTTTCATATCTTGAGATATACAATGAGGTATGTTCTGACTCCAGTATTTTTTTGCATCACCTTCTTGTAATTCTAATTTGTTTTCCAAATTCTTAATGGACATGTGTCTTGTGCACCTATGATTAGAACTTAGCTGGAACCTTAGAAGAATGCTATAGGTTTTAGTCCTTAAGTTCGTTCTTGTTCAAACCTATGACAGTGAGTATGCTCAAGAAGATAGTTTTAGGCTGGAATTTCTATTTCAATTGTACACGTAAACTTATAAAACTGCAAACCAAAATTTCATTTCCAACTGATTTCTCAACTGGTCCATAATTTAAGGGTTCTTAATTATCCTTACAGGTTATTAATGACTTACTAGACCCAACAGGGCAGAATCTACGAATACGAGAGGATTCTCAGGTCAGCGGTGGATTATGTTTAACCAAATTTTTATGTTGGGCTTTGCAGTCTCATTTCGTTTAACCAAGCTTCAGTTGCCTCGTTAAGTTTCATTAGTATTAGTGTGTGTTTATGTTGATAGGGCACATATGTTGAAGGCATTAAAGATGAGGTTGTCTTATCCCCAGCTCATGCTCTATCCCTCATAGCATCTGGTGAAGGTATAAGATCGTAATGTACCTGTTAACTTTAAGCGTCAGCTCACTTATTGCATAATGTAGTTTCATTATTATGTGCCAGTTAGAAGAAAAATGGTTTTCCAGTAACAATAAAATTATGTGCTTCATAGTTATTAGCTTCTCGCAAGGGATTTGTTACACCATGTAGATAGTTTAATATAGTTGCATTATTATAATTCAGTATACTTCGGTTATCAACCTTTTCTTCTCTTCATATGGTCACACCTCTCTTATTTATGTTTTGTTTAGTCATGTTATTAAACTTTGCCTTTGCCGGAATTATTGCAGAACACAGGCATGTTGGTTCAAATAATGTCAATCTTTTTAGCAGTCGGAGCCACACAATGTTCACCTTGGTAAGTCCTATTGCCTAAAGTGTATCGTTCTTGTATCTATCACAACTACGCATACGCCTTCGACCATTGGTGATGTGCCTTATGATTGGGCGCTTTATTTTTTTCTCCTTCCCTTAAGTGTTTTCTGTGTGTTTCAGACTATTGAAAGCAGTCCACATGGAAAGGGAGATGATGGAGAAGATGTTACTCTCTCTCAGTTGGTAATTACTAAAGAGCTCATACTGATTCTGCTATTGTATATGAAGACATGTCACACTTGTTGCTGAGAGTGTTTTCAGGTGTCGTTCTTTTCTTACATTCTGGTTCTCTAATATTTGATTCCTGGTTCAATGCAGCACCTCATTGATCTTGCTGGATCTGAAAGTTCTAAATCTGAAATGACTGGACAACGGAGGAAAGAGGGATCTTCCATCAACAAAAGTTTACTCACCCTGGGAACTGTAAGGAAGTTTTCTTGCAGTGTTACATTTTTTCCTCTATACATAAGCGTGACTTAACTTCTAATCTCCGTCTTCAGGTCATATCTAAATTGACAGACTCCAAGGCAGCTCATATACCGTACAGGGATTCTAAACTTACTCGTCTCTTGCAGTCAACACTTAGTGGTCACGGACTAGTATCAGTAAGTTCCTTAATTAAGTCAAAATAATAGTTTATTGGAGAAGTTCTGAAGGCCAGATGTGTTTCTTTGGGTGATGAACTTTCATTTGTTGACATAGCTCTTTTTGTAGAAAGTAAGAGACTGCTGTGTCAATATTGGCTTTCTTACCCCATCTGCATTTTTGCAGCTTATTTGCACTATAACACCTGCATCCAGTACAAGTGAAGAGACGCACAACACACTGAAATTCGCTCAGAGGTGCAAGCATGTTGAAATCAAAGCCTCGCGAAATAAGGTGCTTTTATGGTTTTGATGTCTCTGGGGTTTCTGGATTTGGCAAAAGCCCTAATCTTGATTTTTACAAAATTTTGTATAGATTATGGATGAGAAGTCCCTAATAAAGAAGTATCAGAAAGAAATATCATGTTTGCAAGAAGAACTTACGCAATTGAAGCACGGGGTTTCTATGTCTACGTCTAACCAAGAAGATTTGGCTGATCGAAAACTTCAGGTTGGTGTATGCAGATAGTTCCTTGGGACTTTTCTTGTCTTTGTAGCATAGTTATTAGAAAACACTGAATGAAAATCTCTTCTATACTAGGCAAATTAGTAGCCAGTTGAATTTTTGAAGTGATTAATGTTTAATCAACTTTATCTTTTTAATCTGTTGGTTACATCTGTACACTTAAAAGTTGCATTCTCCCAGAAATAACATGCCTTTCTTTCATTGTGCTCTTTCTCTTTTGATAAGCTGAAATCTGTCCAGGTTAAACCCCAGTTAAGGTTGGAGGAGGAGGAGGATGAAGCCAAAGCAGCTCTGATGGGAAGAATTCAGCGTTTGACAAAACTAATCTTGGTTTCAACAAAAAGTTCCCTGCAAGGAAAAGCTTCTGTAAAACCTGACCATATATGGAGGCATACTTTCGGAGAGGAAGAGGTATGTACGCTAATTCAAAGTTGTTTTGAGGATATCATTCCATCTTGGTGGAACGCTAGTATTTGTTTTTCTAGACTGTATATCATATGTTAGTGATGTTTAACTTTACACCATGATTTCCGCAGCTAGCTTACTTGCCCGATAGAAGAAGGGAGAACATGGCTGATGATAATGCTAGAAGCACAGTTTCTGAACATTCCAGGGAGCCGAGAGATGGTGGAACTAGTGGCCTGGATGAGATGACAAAGGACCGGAAAAAGAATAAGACTCGTGGAGGAATGCTTGGCTGGCTGAAACTGAAAGTAAGTTCTACTTTTCCTCACTGTTGTATCAAAATGCATTGGTGGAATTGGTACACGATGTGAACTGATATTAAGAATGATCCTCAAAATCATATTTTACATGCTAACTGTTTTAGATTCGCTTCGGCAAATATGATTCACAACCTGTTAAATACAAGGCTCATAATATGTATGCTGCAGAAATCTGATGGTGTGGCTGGGACATTACTGACTGATGGTAACCAGAACTCTACAAATGGATCTGCTTCTTCTTCCTCGAAGTGCGCACAAACAAAATCAACCAGGAGAGATAAAGCAGCAACAAACAAGTCTTTTCCAGAAAGAACTGTGGCAGAAGACTTATTCAGTGCAGCTGTTGGATCAGGAGACCCTTCTCTGGTGAGATGATATTGTTTTACCAATTTCTTGTTGCTTCTGTGATTATACATGGCATTTCCTAGGTTTTTGAAAGTGGTCATTCTGTAGCATATTACTGACATAACCAGCAAAATGATGTACTACAATAGATTGCAACTACTATTGCGGATCAAATGGATCTTCTTCACGAGCAAACAAAAATACTAGTTGGGGAAGTAGCATTGCGTACCAGTTCATTGAAAAGGCTTTCTGAGCAAGCTGCTCGCAACCCTGAAGATTTCCATATCAGAGTGAGCTTTCCTTCCGTGTGATATCCTTCCATAACAATGCTTAAATTATATTAGCATATAACATTGCTTCTTTCATGTTTGCATTGTTGACTGCAGGATCAAATGCAAAAACTGGAAGATGAAATCAGCGAAAAGAAGAATCAAATACGTGCACTCGAGCAACAGATGATTGAAAGTTTCGGAATGAGTCATACCACAGACTCTCTTGGAATGTCCCAGGTTGATGCAGAAAAACAAGAGTCGTTGTTTTATTCAGGACTCTCTGCTTATATGAATCCAATTCAAAAACACTTGTCAGACAATATTTTCTTGTTTCTGTTTGATATAGGTTTTGTCAAAGCTCACAACGCAACTAAATGAGAAAATCTTCGAACATGAGGTACTCATTTCTCTTTGCTCTCATTACTTGTCAATGTTGTTTATGATCAGATTTGGTGACGATACTTTTTTCCATGAAACGCCTTTTTCAAGATAAAGTCTGCAGACAATAGGATACTTCAGGAGCAGCTCGAGATAACTGTAAGTCAAAACTCCATTTATTTATTTCTGATGTCCCAACAGTTTGAGATTCATCAGATTTAAAGTTTATGATTACTTAATATGCACAGAAATCAGAGAAGGCTGAGATGCAGGAGACAATCATGCTGCTAAGGCAACAACTGGATTCATTAGCCGAGAGAAAATCAACATATACACAGCAGCAGAACGCAGCAGACGAATCAGCAGGAAGGAATACTCACAGCAGAAATGGTGATGAGTTGTCAGAAATCTATTCTGGAGCAGGAACACCGACCAGCGTTATGAGCTTAAATAGAGTGTTTGCTCAGGAAGAGACTAAAGATATCAAAAACGGAACAACCCTCAACTCTCAGGTATCTTTCTCATACAAAGTTTGCTACTTTCTTCATCTTCCAGACGCACCAAGTCACTGTAATGATCATGTTATCGGTCATTCGACTAGGCTTTGGAAATAGAGAATCTGAAGAAGGAGAATATGAGACTGATTGAGGAAAAAGATGAGCTTGGAAAACTTAATAACAAACTCACAGAGGAAGCCTCTTATGCTAAAGAATTGGCCTCTGCTGCGGCAGTAGAGCTCCAGAATTTGGCTGAAGAAGTTACTAGACTCTGCAATGAAAATGCGAAACTTAGCAAGTGATAAAAGCTCCAGAGACTCCAGCATTCAAGATAATGCTGCAAAGTAGATCATCTTCATTGAACTATAATGCAAATCTCAGACTAGTTGAATGCTCTGATGCTTCAAAGGAGCAATGATGTTCTTGGAGAATATAATGCTTCTATCTCCCAAAAGACATTCGATCTGTTTTTGAATCTAATTCTAATGGCTGAGATGACAAACAAATGATGTAAATATTCTCACAAATTTGTTTTCTTGCTCTTTGTGACTACTGCCCTTTGTATGTTCTACTTAAGTTCGAACCGACGATGTTGCAACGAGACCAACTGTTAGTTTTTCATCTCAACTTTATTGGCTATATATGATTTGATTTAATCTTTGAAATTCGGCAAAACTAAACTAAGTAGCAGATCTCCTACACATTCTTTTAGAAGATCGTAATGACAAGTTCTTGTCAAACATTAGTTTTTGAATATACGAAGGTGTGTAATAAATTGGATTGTGTATATTACATAAACAAAATCTGCAAAATTATTTTTTTCTCTAAAAGCAAAACCAAAGCAATTGGAATGATGTTAATGGAGATGGAAGCATGATGTTGTTTGTGAAAAGAAAGAGGAACAGAGATCTCTATGTTAAAAGTTCAATTATCCAAAATACACTTACGAACACCCCTCAGACTTTTTAAATTCACCAGAACCACTTTTACTTTTAATACAGGTTATTCTAAAAGAAAAAAACTCACAAACTTTCACATCATCGTCTTTATTCTGTTTTTCATTTTGTTTAATAACAGTTTTTTCGTTTGCTCTCCAACTTGACAAAGGTCGTTACTCGTATTCACCTAATAGTGTTGTACAAAAACAAACTATCCTCCTTTTATGTTTAACTAATGTTGAACACCATTATCGTATTCACATATATAGTAATAGTCCAGGAATGATTAAACTAATGTCCATTGCCCACCAACGCTTATGTCACACGCTCATGCGCGTAAAAGAAAAACTACGTACGCATTGAAAAAAAGAAACTACTAGCCTAGTATTTATCTATTCTAAGACTTAGTCAGAAGTATATGTCATATTTCTCCAAGTCACATGGTCATGTAACGCGGCAGTCTTCGTGGGGTTTTGAATAAACATTTCCACTTTTAAAATAAAATAAAAAGTTGGGGTTTGGTTTTGATTGTTGAGCATTCAAGATTCCCCTCTTTTGGGTGCTCTTGGAATATTAGTTTCGACGGATTAGGTTAACCGATGTACTTGTTGATTAATACATCAACGTTAGGGTTTTTTCAAGAAAGTTTCCAACGCCGCCTGCGATACGGCTTGGTTATTGACTTCTAGTTAATATTCTTATGATATGTTGTTATTTCTACAAGGTTGACAAATAAAAATGGTGACCACTTATATCTTCATGGTTAAGCAATTTATGTTCTCATAGAGAGTTTTTTCCTTTTATATCAAGTTGATATGTCGGAAGAAAAACGCAAAGGTTAATTTAAGTACTTAACAAGATATTTAATTAGACATTTTCAAAAAAAAAAAAAGATATTTAATTAGACAGAAATTTCTCAAGAAATAATGAAACCTTGGGTATTCTCACCCGTACCAACCACAAAAGTACACGATTGCAGCTTGATTTTTATATTTGTTTATCAAACTGAATGGAAATAGATCACTGCATGGACTCCATGGTTTGAACAAAAAAAAAAAAGGGACTCCATGAAGTGAAACTATATAAATCGTCTATGGAAAAGATGACGTCGAAAAAACCTAGAACGGATGGTGTTCCCTCACCAAGGGAGCTTAGTTTTGACATGAAAGCAAACGTATTTCGTAATGATATTTAATTGTCATCAAAATTTTGATTTGTTAAATGCATAACAGTCAAAGATATGGAGCTAAAAGGACGGGTGGGTGGGGCGGAGTTCGACGCCATCAAATGATGACGCATCAAGTTGAAACTCATGGTGAGCCCCCAAGCGATTAGTTATAAAGATTTAGGGTCTTAAGTGGTATGATGTTCATCAAAAACCTTTTTGAGAAGATTTACACACAACAAATACAAAAAATTATTCTTCCTTTTTCTAATGTCGAACATTTTAAAATGTTTTATCTCTATAAGATTACGCACTATGTTAAATATGTCAAATGATGATGATGCATATCGTGGAAAAAATACAGAGAACCAAAAGCAATAAAAAGTGATTATGTCATCAAATAGAGTTGGTTAACCATGAAGAATTGGTATTAGAGTTGCGGACTTAACGTAAAAAGGATAAAATGTGGAGTAAGAAATAACCACGTACCATTGTCGTCTATCTTATCTCCGTGCAGTTAGCTCACCATTTGTTTGGACATTATGTAACAACTAACAACCATTAAGAATTAGTTAAGATTAAAAAGTGATATCATCACTTCATTAACTACCTCACTGACTTTATCACTGATTATTGCATGATTCTCTACCTGATTAATTGTAAATAGGTACTAGTAATTAATTCTGCTATTTTTTAAGAGTTTATTTTACGTATACACGTTAACTTACTTTGAAAAAAAGAGTACACACATTAACAAAGTACACTCAACTTGACCAACTACGTTATTCGTACTTAGTATACAAATTTGTGAGTTATCAATTATGTTGGTACGTCGTAGTTTGAGAGAAAATAATACTATAACTTTGCGTTTCTTCGAATTCATAATACTTAAACAAAAAAATAGCAAGGGTTTAATATATATATATACACATATGTTGTTTTTAGCAAAATGTTAAAATATGCTAACTTTTAATTATTACAATGTTTTACCCGTTCCATAATTCCATTAATAACTATTGAGATGGTATATATTTTCTAATCATCATATCGATATTACATTAATGAAAACACAGTAAAAGTCATGTTATTTTATCATCCAGACGAGAGATCTTGGAGTTCTCTTACATGTATCTTCTTACACATACCATCAGCTTTCTAAAACGTATACTAATAGTTAATCACTTAATTGTATACATACTAGATCATGATGAGAGAAGCATGGGTTACATGCATATATATATAAAGATAATGTAATTAAACACCGCAATAATTATTTACCTAACTCTACTGTTGCTTTTTTTTTCTCCCCCTTTTTGATAAGCTATTGTTGCTTTTCGTCCTCTCCCCATATGCTTAGATCTTGATTATGTCGATTATTGCATGCCAACTTTGTTACCAAATTTATCAGTGGCCAGTCCTCTAGCTTCGGTTTTTGTAGTCTTTTAAGATTTTAAGGCATCTCCAATATATATCTCTATAATTTCCTCTAAAATAGAAATCTCTGTTAAAGAGGTGAAAATGCTCCAATGTATGTCTGTATAATAGAGTTTCTTTATTTTAGAGAAAAATATAGAGGAAACCTACTTTTTACCTCTATTTTTAGAGGTGAAAATAATATATTTCTATATTTTCCTCTATAAATAAAAAAACTCTATTATAGAGGCATACATTGGAACATTTTCACCTCTATAATAGAATTTCTCTATTTTATGAGAAAATATAGAGATAGAAATAGAGGTGGATTGGAAATGGTCTTAGCAGACTAGCAGTTAGTAACTAATAACGTGACTACACATGTTTGAGTTGATATATAACTAGAATTACATAGTAGAAATTAAATGGCAAAATCAAAATACCAAACTCAACATTAAATAGGTGTACTCATCAAAATATTTGTAAAATATTTTATTTTGAACTAGAGAAATTAAACTATAAGGAGGGGTTATTGGAATCAGAATTCAGAAGGAGTTAAGTGATTTTAAAAGTTGACAGATTCTTAGAAGTTAAGTAGAGTTAACAAATATTCTCCAAAGTTCTATCAAATACTTTGTATTGACTTTTGTAGATTTTATTGATTTTTATGGATTTGCATAATATATTATTTTCAAAATATTTCTTCTTATAAGGCAATGTATAACAATCTCTTCGGAACATTTCCAAAAACAAAATCTGGATGTAAGCCATATATATAAACATCACGTAATTGACACAATGATACCCATATCTTCTTCTTTTCTCCTTCTCCTTCTCGTGTCCAGCTACATACATGTATCTACTTCTGACCATTAATTAGTTCTTGAATAAGATTACAATGGAGGATAAGTAAAAAGGTAAATATAATTTCTGGACTCAGGATGAAACGAAAGTATTGATTGAATTACTTGTGGAGGGAATTAAACGTGGATGGCCTGATTTTGAACCACCATTCTTGTTATCAATGTGAGTTTGGTTTCTTCGTCATTATTGAATCAAACGGTTGTTTTATCAAATGAGAAACTATAAAAATATAATAAATTACAGATCATGTGAGTTTAGTTGCAATATGTGCATGTTTTTCTTATTACACAGATTTCAAAAATCTTATGTGAATAGATGATATTTTCAAAGTCTAGTTTTATGAGTAAAAACATAAGGAATTCACCTTCCAATAACAATAGAATTCAATAGAATGATAAAATCCATGATAACTAAACTTTATGAAAAACAAATGATTTGAATGGAATTTAAAAGTCTTTAAACCAGTAACAATGGATTTTGATAAGATTTAAAATTTTTTAAATCTGTAAACCAATAACAATAGATTCTCAAAATTTTATAATTCCTTTAGAATTCTTAAACCAATAACCCCCCTAAGACTATATGATATCAAATCAATATGTTAGCAAGCTTTCGAGGGTGGATTATACTAGTTTTGGTAAAATGAAATGATTACAGTGACATGTGTTAATTAATATATATGAGTTTGATGGTGGCCAGAAATAGGTAGACATCACAGGCACAACATCAACTAAAAAAATACAATAAAATTTTGAATTTTAAAGAATCAATTTTGAAATTCCAAGTTTGGGACGAGAAGGTGCATGCGAACCGGATATGACAAGCACGTGAAAACTCGATTTGGCATCACGTGACTAGCACACTTTCCCAATGGCATGTTTCAGCTTTTCTTCTTCTTGTTAGCTAGCCTCAAGCCCCTATCTCTACTCGTAACATGTTCATGTTTCCTTCATGCATTTGTTTATTAGTTTTTCACTTATTTTCGAGCACTGAGCCCATTTCTCATTGATTTTAAAGAAAAAAGCTTCAAAATTTCTACTGGTAACTTTAATGTTTTACATTTCCAATGTCCATCGATATCCTATACTCTCTCTGTTTAAAAACAAATGTGTGTTTGTGTAATCTATAGAACCATCATATTATTGGACTAACAGTTTATTTAAAAGACTTGCAGCTAAAACGAAAAGATGTTTTGGCATAGTTTTAAGTTTTAATTAATACTGTTTCTTTTTCCTTGTTTTCAAAATACTGTTAGCCTCAATAAAACTAACTAAACCTGTCAATTTATCACGAACATGTAACGTATAAAGTATCAAAAAGTTTTAGTGACCAGTTTATTTGTTTTCGGTTATCTATAATACCTGTCAGTTTATAACACATTCTACCTACCAAACTAGAGACACTTTTTACTGTACACTTAAATTTACAATTTGAGGAGTATATAGTTCAAACCTTTTTTTTTTTTTTTTTTTTTCTCGAAACTCGTTAAAGAGTAAAAAGATAAAAGTGAAAGTAATAGGGCAAAAGGGTAAAAAGCGAAAAGTAGGGAGGAAAAATCATAAAGAATTAAAAGAAGAGGGTCTTATCCCAACCTCCTTTCGTCGCCGACGTCGTTTCACTCATGTCTCAGTCTTTCCCGGAAAAATTCTGCAGAAATTTCAGAAATTTGTTTTTTTTTTCCTCGTCTCTAACACTTTCTTCAATACTAGCATTTAATTTTCGCCCCAGATCCCTAGCTTCCTTACACACATCCCTATCTGTTAAATTTCGTAGACAACAAACTTAATTGCAACAAGACGAATCCTTTTTTGTTTTTAATAATAATAGTTATTAAAATTTAACTCGAAAACCCTTTTTGCTTTCTGTCTCTCTCTCCTCTGTTTTGTGTCTGGTACGGGGTCTCGTTTAAAGAAATCAGCAAACCCATGGATTCTTCTGTCACTCTCTCGCATGCACGAGAGCTCTCTTGTACGTTTAATTTAACCCCTTTTGTTTTCTTCCTCCCCATAACGACAAATCACTAATCTTTGGATTCTATTCTTCAATCCTCTGTTTTCCGATTAGAAAGCAAGCCCAACCAAAGAGATGGTCTTCCCATTGTCCTTTCAGGCAAAAGCATGAGACTTGAGACTACGGAATGGGTTGCGGAGGATCCAAAGTCGACGACCAACCGCTTGTGATTCTCTGTAGAGAGAGGAAAGAACTGATCAAAGCGGCGTCGTATCACCGCTCTGCTTTGGCCGCCGCTCACCTCGCTTACTTTCAGTCTCTCTGCGACGTCGGAGAGTCTATCAAACGCTTCGTCGACGAGGAGTTAGTCCTCTCTGCTGGCTCCAACAACAACTCTTCGCCGCCGGACTCGCCGGTTCTTACTCTGCCTTCCGACGAAGGGAAGAAGAAACACAAGATCTCCTCTTCTTCGACCTCTGTTTCGCATTCCGTCGTCGAAGAAGATGACGGAGAAGGCTCGCATTTGCATTTACCGTCTGGATCTGAGTTCGATTCGGGATCGGAATCTGGATCTGATGATTCTTTAGGTCATCATATCCATATCGAATCTAGCCCTAAAGTGCTAAAGGAGCAACCTTTACCGGAAACTTATCCTCCCGGTTACCCACCAAGTTACCCGCCGGGTTTCTCCTCCGGTTACCAGTATCCGGGCCAAGGTTGGGGCTTTATGGGAGAGAACCCGAACCCGTATCAAGGAATGTACTTCATGAAGAAGTCTGCGCCAGCGTCTCGTCCGGTAGTGTTTCAGCCGGAGAATCACCGAGTTGAGAACGGGCAGTGGCCACAGGAGAATGGTTATGGTTATTATGGTTATCCTGAGCAGCAACGTAGAGCAGCGCCGCCGTCTCCGGCGAGGCCTCCTCCGTCTCCTCCCACGGTTTCCACTTGGGACTTTTTGAATGTGTTTGATACTTACGATTACAACAGAACTGGAGCCGGTGAAAGTTATCCGGCTGCTGGTGGAGTTAAGTCGAGTTCAAGCAGTCTTGACTCGAGGGAGGTGAGAGAGAGGGAAGGGATTCCTGAGTTGGAAGATGAGACAGAGCAAGAAACGTTGAAACAGTCCAAGAGAAAAAGTGTTGAGAAGATGAAAGAGCATATACCTGAGAACGAGCCGAGCCATTGGTCCCAACTAGATGAGAGGAAGATTAAGAAGAGAGGAGGAGACTCAGGTGAAGGAACATCGAGGGATGTGCCTATGGTAGAGAGCTCTTTCAGTTCAAAGACGGTGTCTTCGTTTACCAGCAGTGAAGAAGGGTCTGAGTTTCACCATGTTAACGAAGGAGAAGAGAGTAGTAGCAGCCACGGGCATGAGGCTGTGGCTAGGAAGAGCGTTGGAGAAGTAGAGGAAGAGTACGTGAGGAAGAAAGGAGTGAGCTTTGAGTTGGAGGAGAATATACCAGCAACTTCTTTTGATGTTGAGTCTTCCAAGATAAGTAGCCTCTCTGCATTGTCGGTTCACGCCACTAGAGATCTAAGAGAAGTTGTGAAGGAGATCAAGAGTGAGTTTGAGGCTGCTTCTTCGCATGGTAAGGAAGTGGCTGTGTTGCTTGAGGTCAGCAAGTTGCCTTATCAGCAGAAAAGCTCTGGCCTTAAAGGTAATGAATAATGCTCTCTTTGCCTCTGAGATTGAACTGTTATGGATTTGATTATATGAATCATAGATTAGATTTGCATCACTTGAGACTTAACCTTGTTGCTTTTTGTTTTCTCTCTCTAGTTATCTTCTCTCGGATCATGTCATCACGCTCTCAGCCACAACCATCGATAAGGTTAACATCAAGGATACTTAAAATAGCAAAATCATACAATGTTCAGGACGTTCCAGAAGGCTTCACTGCAAACCTCTCATCAACCTTGGAGAAACTCTACGCCTGGGAAAAGAAACTGTACAAGGAAGTCAAGGTATCAATCAACTCTGTTTCTTGATTTTTGAATGGTTTAATGTCTCTTTAGGCAATATTGTTGTGACGTTTGTTGATGGCAGGATGAAGAGAAGCTTCGAGTTATCTACGAAGAAAAGTGCAAAACACTGAAGAAACTAGATAGTCTTGGTGCAGAGTCTAGCAAGATTGATACAACTCGAGCAGCCATTAGGAAGCTGCTAACCAAACTCGATGTCTGTATAAGATCCGTTGATTCCATTTCCAATAGGATACATAAACTGAGAGACGAAGAGTTACAGCCACAACTCACTCAGTTGATTCATGGGTAATAAATAAAAAAACCATTTCATTTTTGTAACTCTATAAATTGATAAAAAAATGATTTTTTAAAAAAATTAATAACTCTATAAATTAATAAAATATCATAGCCCCAACCTTTTATAACTGTATATTCCTTTTGTGTAATATACGATTCAGGTTAATAAGAATGTGGAGATTGATGCTTAAGTGCCACCAGAAGCAGTTCCAGGCCATCATGGAGAGCAAGGTACGATCTCTGAGAGCAAACACCGGCTTACAAAGAGACTCTGGTCTCAAAGCGATTCTTGATCTTGAGATGGAGCTAAGAGAATGGTGCATCAGCTTCAACGACTGGGTCAACACTCAGAAACTCTACGTGGAGTCTCTAAACGGGTGGCTATCAAGATGTCTTCACTACGAACCCGAGTCGACGGAAGACGGAGTGGCTCCTTTCTCTCCGGGCCGCGTTGGAGCTCCGCACGTTTTCGTTATATGCAAGGACTGGCAAGAAGCGATGGAGAGAATCTCAGGAGATAACGTCACAAACGCCATGGAAGGTTTCGCCGCGAGTTTACACGAGCTGTGGGAGAGACAAGACGAGGAGCAGAGGCAGAGAGTGAAAGCGGAGTACGTGTCTCATGATTTCGAGAAACGGTTGAATGATCTTCGGATGGAGAGGGCGAGGGTGAGGATGAGAAACGAGCAGTTACAAGACGGCGGCGCGTCGTCGGAGAGGAGCGTGGTGTTGTCGGAGAGCGGGAGGATCTCGGCGCTGGATGATCTGAAGGTGGATTTGGATTCGATGAGGAAGAAGCTGGAGGAAGAGAGAGCGAGGCATAAGGAAACGATTAAGCTAGTGAACAATGCGGCTTCAAGTAGCTTACAGTCTGGTTTAGTGCCCATCTTTGAGGCTTTAGGGAATTTCACATCACAAGTTGTGAAAGCTCATGAACATGTTAGGTTTCAACAGCCTCAGTCTTCTTCTTGATGAAATGGAAGGCTGAGGATTTTGATTTTGCATCAGAAAATTTTGGTAATGAAAAATTAGATTCGGCGTAGAAAAATTGTTTGTATATGTTGTCTCCATTTATAATATTCATTGATTGGTTGACTACTTGCTTTTAATCTTTTAGCCGTTGTTCTCTTAAAGGTCATCGTACTCTTTAATCATGGTCAACAGTTAACACTTATGAATATGATAGAAATAAAATGAAATTAACAGAATAGTATAACGTATTAACGTGTCAGATCTAGATTACTGCTGATAAAGCGGGAAAAAAATAACAGAATAGTATATTTGACAACCGCCGATGGTCAAGACAATGTATTTTTATTACAGAAGTTGTTGCCATATTGCCTAACTATTAGTACTTAATGTCCAATGGATGATTGCCACGCGGATGAACGACCAAGTAGCATTAAGTTTACGTGAAACGAGCTGATAAATATCTCCGATAGCTTCGCTCTAGAGCTTACAGAATTTCCGACCGAAGCTTGGTGAGAGAGAGGGAGAGACAGAGATCGGTAATGGCAATGAGAGGATACACGTTATGTTCGATCCTTGTGTTCTCGTTGTTCGCTTCGTGCGTAAGAAGCAAGGAGACGAAGGAGTTTGTGTTGACATTGGATCACACTAACTTCACCGAAACCATCAACAAGCATGATTTCATTGTCGTCGAGTTTTACGCCCCTTGGTATTGCATTTTGTAATGATTCAACGTTTTTTTTATTTATTGATATGAGTTTTTTGTGTGTTCGTGAATCTGATGGATCCCTGCATGGATCTGAATTGACCGTTTGATTATTCTTTTGTCCCTTATGGATTTGCGTGCGAATGATTTCTTCTGATCACTAACGTTATCTGGTTATTGCACTGTTGATCTATGATCTGAGGTCACAATACGTGCTTGTGTAATCGATGCGTGAGAGTATTTGTAATCTTGTGTTATTTTGTAATCTCTTCTTCTTCAGGTGTGGACACTGCAAGCAGCTAGCTCCTGAGGTAAAAATCTATCATCATTTACTTATTTGTATAATTTCTATAGTCGTGAGTGTTGATTTTTTTTTTGTTTGTTTATAGTACGAGAAGGCTGCGTCAGAATTGAGCAGTCATGTCTCTCCAGTGGTTCTCGCCAAGATCGATGCAAGCGAGGAAACAAACAAAGAATTTGCAACGAAGTACTCGGTTCAGGGCTTCCCAACAATCAAGATCCTCAGAAACGGAGGGAAAGCTGTTCAAGAATACAGCGGACCTCGTGAAGCTGACGGGATTGTTACTTACTTGAAGAAACAGAGCGGTCCTGCTTCTTTTGAAATCAAGTCTGCTGATGCTGCTGCTGAGGTTGTTGGTGACAAGAATGTGGTTGCAGTAAGTGTCAAGAAAACATCATATTCTGTTTCATGATCATTTCATTATATAACGTCACTTTCTCTTGTGTTTATAGGTTGGTGTTTTCCCTAAACTATCTGGCGCTGAGTTTGATTCTTTCATGGCCACTGCTGAGAAACTGCGCTCTGATTATGATTTCGCACACACCTCAGATGCTAAGCTTCTTCCTCGTGGAGAGTCTGTGACAGGACCTGTAGTCAGGCTATTCAAACCCTTTGATGAACTGTTTGTTGATTTCAGGGTACATGAGATAAATCTTTTCACTTTGTATTATGAACGAGTGGTCTTGTTCTTATGGTACACTGTTCTGTGATGCATCCAGGATTTTGTTGGAGAAGCTTTGGAGAAATTTGTCAAAGAATCAAGCATTCCTCTTATCACCGTCTTTGATAGTGATCCAAACAACCATCCATATGTTCTCAAATTCTTTGAAATCCCTAATACTAAGGTAACTCATAGATCTCACTCTGTAACCAGTTCATGAATTATACTAAAATATGTAGTTTGTTTTTGTTTATTATCTGTCACTAAAAGCTTCCTTGTTCTTCACTGATCCTATAATTGCTAACCTTGTATTGGTTTTGATCAGAGCTTGTCAATAAATTATCAGTACATATAGTTGTATTAATAAATTTGGGGTCTAATAATCTATTATACAAATTAGCCACTAAGATTTTGAGGACTGAAGACGAATGTTTCATCTCGCTATGCCCATGAACAGTCATGGCTTTGATGATGGGTACTATTTTGAGTTTCAGGCGTTGTTTTTCATGAACTTCAACGGAGAAGGAGCTGAGTCTCTTAAATCAAAGTACCGTGAAGTTGCTGCATCCAACAAGGGACATGGTCTTAGCTTTCTTCTCGGTGATGCTGAGAACAGCCAAGAGGCACTCCAGGTTTAGTCTTCCTACCGTTTCATCCTGTGTTGGTTACAAAATGCTAAGCAGTTTTTCTGTCTTTTTTTCTGAACCAATAACAGCACTATGGAGTCGAACAGAGGCAACTTCCTCTCATCATCCTCCAGACAGTGGATGACAAAAAGTACCTGAAAACAAATGTGGAGGTTGACCAGATTGAATCATGGATCAATGACTTCAAGGACGGGAAAGTTTCTCCGTACAAAAAATCTCAACCTATCCCGAGTGAAAACAACGAGCCAGTGAAAGTTGTTGTTGCTGAGAGCCTTGACGAGATGGTTTTCAACTCTGGAAAGAACGGTGAGTTACATTACAAGGTTAAATAGAAAATAGTGTCCCAAACTATTAATGGATCACTTTTTTACTTGCAGTCTTGCTTGAGTTCTATGCTCCATGGTGTGGACACTGCCAAAATCTTGTTCCAATCCTGGACGAAGTTGCTGTGTCGTACCAAAGCGACCCAAGTGTAGTCATAGCTAAGTTTGTAAGTCATTAGTGTAGTATGTTCATTGATCCTCTGCGGTTTTATGTTGTTGGTTTCTTACTCATTTCACTCTCGTCCAGGATGCAACCGCAAATGACTTCCCACATGACACCTTTGATGTGAAGGGCTTTCCAACCATTTACTTAAGATCAGCGAATGGAAACATTGTGCTTTACAAAGGAGACAGGACAAAGGAAGATATCACAAGCTTCATTGACAAGAACAAGGACACAGCTGGAGAGACTAAGACAGAGGAAAAGACAACTAAGGAAGTTAAGGACGAGCTCTGAGGGGAGAAAGTGTGTTCTGTCTCTAAGCTGCTAGCTTAATTAGTTTGGTAGTTTTGAGGAAAGTACACAGAAGAAGACAAGGCTTTGTGTAGATAGACAGAAAGAGAAGGTCTCTTTATCTATTCATAGTTTTAATATGCAATCTGCAGAACAATAACGGCTGCTTCATTTGCTTTTGTTTTGGTCATTTTTTATTTTATTTTTTGAACTCCGTTCTCTTTTAATATTATACTAGACCCTGAGCGCGGATATGAATTTTCAGTTTTTAATTATTTATTTTATTAAATGATGTATTTGTAATATTCGTTCATATTATATTCATTAAATAAATATTTTTTTTTGCATCTTAAACTATCTATTTTTTTTACGAATGTGTGATATCATATAAAAAATATAAAAAAAATGTGTATAGAGTTAATTAGTTAATTTTAAAAACAAAAATTTTTCTTTCGTGTGCGATATCATATAAATAATGATCCACCCAGTTAATAAAAATCATGATTATTTTATGTGTAATTTTTTTTTATTTTGAATATTTCCTTAAGACTATATTAAATTTTACATATTTTAATTAGAATATTTTTAATATATTTACTTTTTATTTGAAATGCAACTCAATATTTTTTAACAATTATAACAAAATATTTAAAAAATATTTTTTTAGAATTTGTTTGAAAAATATGAAAATTACATTTTAAATTAAAATTATCCTAAAATATGATAAGTTTTGATGTAAACGAAAACTCATATTATGTCAAAAATAATGATATTCAATGATAATAACAATTTTAATTGATTATTTTTTAAAAAATACATTTACAAAAATATTGTTTGAAAGAAAATTCATTTATCTTTCAAATATAAAATGAAAATATTATAATTAAATAATAAAAAATATAAATAAAAATCATAAATTTAGCAAATGACAACTGAGTTATATTATGCTAAAATTTTCTTTCTAACAATTTATCAAATGACAAATGAGTTATGAGCAAATAATACCATATAATTTTTAAAACCATAGTCATTCTTAAATATTTTTTGAATAAATAATTATTTTTAAATTTAATCAACTGAAAATAATATCTGTACAATTGTGTGAGTCAAATTCTAGTTTTATTGATGCATGTTATATATTAGTGCTGCATGTTTTAGGTAACATTTTAATGATGCACGTTTTCAAAAATCTTCATTATTAAAATTATGCACGTAAGGATAACTAATGAGTTTTTTTGGTTGATTAAATGACATTATGTCCAAATTTATTTAAGGATATTTTATTAAGGTAACTGAAAAAGACAAACAATAAAATATTAAGTTTAAATTCATTTAAGCATATTTCATTAATGTAACTGAAAAGACAAGTAATAAATTACGCAGTTTTATTCGTTTTAAGATATTTCATAAATGCAACTGAAAATGACAATCACAAAAAAAGGAGTTTAATTAATGAAGTAAGAACATTTTCAAATGGGTACTTATCTTTTAATAATATATAGAAGTGGTAGGTATAATGCAACTCCAGGGACCGAGTTTCTAATACCATTTCCAATGATTTATTATATTCTTTATTCTATAATAGAGTTGATTTCTACTGAAATAGTACTCTACTAGGTTAAGACCCGCGCTTTACGCGGGATCAACATTATATATATAAATTATTTTATGTATTAAATATTTTTACATATTATGAAATAATTAATATATATTAAATAATTAAAGTTCAGTATATATTAAATATATAATTAAATTGGTGCGAACATATAAATTAATTTTATTAATCCAAAAAATATGTTTTTTTATATTTGATAGGATATGTAATTAAATTTAAATGATACTAACATAGATAATATATTTTAGTATATTTTTAATATTAATATCTATTAAATGATGATTTCTACTCATATAGTTTTTTCGATCATTAATATCTTTTATAGAAAAAAATTTAAATTACTAATAACAAAATTTTTATTGTGGGATTAATAGTTTTAGTAATTTATAATTTTTAAAAAAAAGTTGTCAATGATCGTTCAAAACTTTTATCAAAAAATTGTTCAAAGTAAACTTTGAAACAAAAATATTGTATTTTATATGGTTTATAGTTTAATTTAAAACGATATATATATTAATCTTAATAATTAATTAAATTAGACTTTTTACTTATATAATTTTTGTAATCATTTATATTTTGTTATAACAAAATTTTTAAACCATGGATCATAAAATTTGAATGTGAGACTCTTAACAATTTTAGTAATTTATAGACGTTTGTAAAAATTCAAAATATAACATATACATAAAAATCTAAATTTTTATTAGATGGTTATTGTGGTTGTTTAATTTATTTAATAGTTTAAAATTAAACAAATATGATAGAAGATACACTATTTTTTTTATCAAATCTTTATTATTCAAAATCATTAATTGCCATATATACTTTAGCCACATTAGGCAATTCCGTAAATTTTATTTAAGGAAATAATAAAGTATATTAATGATGAATTTATTGTTAGTTTAATAAAAAACTTATTATATAATTAGATGGACCAACATATTTCTCTAATGATTCTAAGAATCATCTTAGTGATGACATGTGGCTACAAAAAGAAGTTGTAATGCTTCTCAAATAATATATAGGGGATTTTATAGTGAAAAATAAAGTGATGAACAAAAAATAAACAACTTAATGCATCTCTAATTTCACTCTATTTTTTCCTCCAAAATAGAGTAAAAAAGAGTATGAAGTAAAAATACTCCAACCCTACTATATTTCTCACTCCATAATGAGAGGGAAAATGGCTTATTCCCCTATGAACTAGTTGTTCCCGGCTTTTTCACACATGAACTTTTAAGTCATGCCAAAAACCACATGAACAATGGAAAAATGACTTATTCCCCTATGAACTAGTTGTTCCCGGCTATTTCACACACAAACTTTGAAGTCATGCCAAAAACCACATGAACAACTCTATTTTTTGAATTACATGCACAAACTATCGATTTTAAAGTAATTCTCTGATAGAGAGCGGAAACTGTGAAGTTCAAAGATCAAAGGTTTGATCTCGAAACTGGTTTCTTGTAGTCAAAGGTAATTCGAAAACAAGATGGATAGGGTGTGAATACTCTTCGCAGTGCCTTTTGCAAAGCTCTTTTAAAATCTAAAACTTATAACTTCTTATTAATCAATCGTGTCTTACAAAGGTTGACCACGATCTCTATTTATAATAACTATAAAAGCCAAAACCTAAATGAATCGGGAAACCCGTAATTATTAGGAAAACATACTAAAATGAAATAAAACCGTCAATAGATAATAAGGAAAGAATCCTAATTAGTTGTGGAGGTGGAATCGTCGAAAATCCTAGGTGCTGCTGCATCAGGTCTCCCCGGGTGAGAAGGAATTCGACCACGAATCCGGATCATCGTTGTCTCCATGATAAGGGAAGAGATGCTTGACATTAAACACATCAGAAGTCCGAAGAGTAGGAGGAAGCCGAACTCGATAAGCATTTGGGTTGATCATCTCAAGAACCTCCCCCGGGCCTATCTTGCGGGACTTAACTTTGTTGTATTCACCAGACGGAAGGCGATATTTAGTCAAGACGACCCAAACAGAATCTCCCGGCTCAAAGATCAACTCTCGCCGTTTCCTGTCAGCAGCCGCTTTGTATTTAGAAGCAGAGGTTGTCAATTTATTAGTTGCCATTTAATGAATGTCTTGAATACCGGAATCGAAATCTAAGGCTTCGCCATGAACACGCGATTTATCAGGCAATGTGGTGAGGTCGAGAGGTCCGCGAGGAAGGATGCCATACACCACCTGAAAAGGACAAAAACCCAAACTCCGGTTCAAAGCCCTGTTATGCGCAAACTCGGCTTGTCCGAGCTTAGTATCCCATAATTTGATATTGTCGCCCAGGAGACAACGAAGAAGATTTCCCAGTGATCGATTAGTAACTTCAGTTTGTCCATCCGTCTGAGGATGATACGCAATACTCATATCCAAGCTAGTACCCAAGAGTTTCCACAAAGAACGCCAAAAGTGACTCAGAAACCTTGTATCACGATCCAAAACTATGGAAGTCGGTAGCCCATGTAAACGGTAGATCTCTCGAAAGAAAAGCACAGCGACATTAACCGCATCCGTGGTCTTCTTACAAGGAATAAAATGAGCCATCTTGGAGAATCGATCCACGACGACGAAGATGGAGTCGTGGCCCTTTTGAGTTCGTGGCAAACCCAGAACAAAATCTATACTGACATCTGTCCAAGGTTGTGTGGGAATCGGTAACGGAAGATATAAGCCCGCATTGGAAGCTTTACCTTTGGCAAGTTGACAAATCGCGCATCGCTCCACAAACCTCTCAATATCACGTCGCATAGATGGCCAGAAATAAGATGTAGTTGCAAGCTGGAGCGTCCTGTCACGACCTATGTGACCCTCATTATGTAGCTCTTGCACGAACTTCAGACGCAAGCTACTCGCTGGGACGCAAAGTCGCAGACCTTTGAAGAGGAACCCATCTTGGAGCGTGTAGTCCGTAGAGATGCCGGTCGTAGCGTCGTCAAACAAACGTTTAAAGAAGCTATCTTGTGTATATAAATCAGCTAAAAAAGCAAAACCCGGAACCGTAGCGTGGATTGATGTGAGAAGGCTGTGTCTACGGCTCAAAGCATCAACCACACGGTTCGTCTTGCCCGACTGATGGCGAATAGAGAACGTGAATTGTTGCAAATAGGCAATCCAAGATGCATGGCGTGATGATACCTTTGCCTGGCTATCAAGATGATGCAAGCATCATGATCCGTAAAAGGAATAAAGTCGCGGTGTACAAGGTAATGACGCCAATGTTTGATCGCTTGAACAATTGCATAAAATTTCACGTCGTATGTACTATAACGAGAACGTGTACCCGCCAGTTTCTCGCTATAGAAAGCAATCGGATGCCCTTGTTGGCTAAGGACGGCCCCAATACCTAGATTCGACGCATCACTATGAAGCTCAAAGGTTGCTGAGAAGTCCGGTAGTATGAGAATTGGTGCGGTCGTGAGTTTGGTTTTGATGAGTTCGAACGCAGCTGTTGCCTCGAGGGTCCAGTGAAACTTACCCTCCTTCATACAACTCGTTATCGGTGCCATGATGGAGCTAAAGTGATTCACAAAACGACTATAAAAGAGGCAAGCCCATGAAAACTCCGGACTGCAGAAACCGTCGTGGGGATAGGTCAGGAACGGACGGCTTTGACTTTAGTGTGATCCATTGATAAGCCCGCGGTGGAAACTACGTACCCCAAGAAAAGGACCTCTGCAACACCGAATTCACACTTTTGTTGGGCGCCAAATAACTTCTCCATGCGCAGAACTTGCAACACTTCGCGAATATGGGCTACATGCTCGGTGATGCAGGAACTAAAGATCAATATGTCATCGAAATAGATGACAACAAATTTACCAATGAAAGGCCGCAACGCTTGGTTCATAATGCGCATGAAAGTGCTAGGAGCATTTGACAATCCGAACGGCATTACAAGCCACTCGAACAATCCTTCACGCGTTTTGAAAGCTGTCTTCCATTCATCCCCGGGTCTAATCCGTATTTGATGGTAACCGCTCTTGAGATAAATCTTAGAAAATATTGACGCACGCCCAATTTGATCTAATAAGTCATCAAGACGGGGAATTGGAAAACGATATCGCACCGTGATTTTATTGATGGCTCGGCTGTCCACACACATACGCCAGATACCATCTTTTTTGGGATGAGAAGTGCCGGCACAGCGCATGGCGACATGCTCTCGCGGATATGGCCTTTTCACAGGAGATCTTCGACCTGGCGCCGGAGCTCCTCATGCTCGTCGGGGATCATACGGTAATGTGGCCGGTTAGGTAAGGTAGCTCCTGGAACGAGGTCGATACGGTGTTGTATCGTAGCGGAGGTAAGCCCGTCGGAAGATCTTTTGGAAAGACATCCCGAAACTCTTCCAGAACCGTGATGATAATATCTTTATGAACCTTCGGAGAGGGAAGGTGAGTCATAGGTGACTGTATTAATGCAAACATTCGACTTTCTGTTTTCAATTCAGATCATAATATCTGATAAGAACAGATCAATGATACCCGCTTTGATGGAGGTGTAGGAACAACTGGTGTAGTAGGGATTGGTAGCATTGGTTCTTTCGATGGAAGAAGTAGTATCTTATGTGTGTCCCATGTGAACTGATAGGTATTATCGGTACCATAATGAATGATATTCCGATCGTATTCCCATGGACGTCCCAACAAGAGGTGGCTTATGTCCATTGCTGCAATATCACAATAGATCCGATCTTTGTAATAAGGACCGATCGAAAAAGAGACTAGGGCACACTGGGTGATCCTCACCGTGGTATCTTCATGAAGCCATCCTAGAGAATAGGGTGCCAGGTGTGTTTCCCGTGCGATACCTAGTTTGTCGACTGCGTATTCGGAAATAACGTTTTTGCTACTTCCAGAATCAATCACAAAGCTGCAAACACGATCCTTTATGGTGCAAGTAGAGCGAAAGATATTCGTACGAAGCCACTTTTCATCATGTTTACATGGTGTGAGGCATGTCTGACGGAGCACAAGTATGCGTCCAGTATCACCGGTGGTGGGATGGATGATATCATCGTCTTGGTCGCCTTCTTCTTGGGAGTCATAAACTTCTGGTTCGCCGAGTGTCTCTTCAAGCAGGAGTCCACGGCGGTTAGCATGCGGGCAAGCCGTCTGTCGGTGGCCTTGTTCACCGTAGGAATAGCAACGGAGGGCGTTGGGTCGCGTAGACCGACGTACTGTCTGCTCGTCCTGGATGACTGGTTTGGTTGCAGAAGATGCGGCTTCAACGTTTTCTTTTGACGATGATGTATTGCTCGATGGTTGCTCTTGTGTCTATGATCGGATTTCCGATTGAGACCAAGAAGACGAACGTGATTGTTGTTCAAACGACGCTGCACGCCTAAGAGCTTCCCCAATTGTCGAAGTATCAAATTGTGCCATGGCTGTCTGTAGTTGCGACCGGAGACCACCAATGAAGCGAGACACCAGTTGAACTTGACTATCATTAATTTCGTTACGCGTTAGTAACAAAGAGAATTCTTCAGCGTACTAATCGACACTGCGATTGCCATGTCGAAGGTTTTGTAAACGCGTATACATGGTTCTCTCGTAGTTGTGTGGTAGGAAGGTCTGTCGTAGATGTTTCGTAAGCTTCTCCCACGACTGGATAGGTGCTTTCCCGGTGCGAGAGCGCGTTGATTTCAGTTGCTTCCACCATGTAGCGGCATGACTGCGGAACCGGGTTGCGACGAGTGGTACACGCCGAGCTGGAGGTACTTGTTTAAATTCAAGTATTTCTTCGACTGATATCAACCAGTCAATGAGATCATCACCCGTAGGCCGCCGTGAAACTCCGGTATATCCACGCGGAAACTTTTTTCCCAGTGGTTGCCATAGTTATCCCGTTTTCGCAGATCCTCAAGGAAGACTTGTTGATGTTGATCATCTTCATCGTCCTCGATGGCGTATTGATGCTGGTTTCTCTGGCGCCGGTCTTGTGGTGGTGGAGGGAGAAATTGCTGGTGCGGGTGGAGTTGGTGTTGAGGTGGAGCTCGTTGATGGTGTCCTGGTCGTGGTGGTGGAAGCTGTTGTTGTTGCTGGGGGTGCTGAGGCGGAGGAAGGTGTTGTTGAACCGGTGGTAATGGAGCTTGAACCCCGTGCTGGCCTTGATGTTCCATGCGCGGTGTTAGAGCTACCGTTAAAGCGTCCAGACGAGCTGCTAACATCTCGCCTAGTTGCTGGATGGAAGTTTGAGTTGCTGTTGAGTTACGGTAGAGGTGACGGAGACGAAGCTGGTTGTGGACGGAAAAGGAACCGTCGGAGATGGAGGTGACGAGACGACAAGAAGAGCGTGTTCTAGCCCTGGTGAAGAAACCTGTCAAAGATAATGTGTTCGACATTTTTTTTTTCTTAGTATTAAAATGTGTTTCTTTTTTTAATTAGGGTTTGATTACTAGTAATGGCAAAATAGTAAATTTCTATGTTTCAAAAGTTAGTGTAGTAATTTTAAAATTATACTATGAGTTAATCTAGTCATTTTATGATTAATTAGAGTCATTTAAAATAATTTCTCTTTAAATAATTACAAAAACACATCGGTTTTTCGGTTCGGTTCGATAAAATCGAACCGAACCGAACCATTCAGGTTAGGAAAATCTTCAACCGAATAGATTGAAATAGACTTTGGTTCGGTTTGAATCGATTTGGGTTCGGTTTGAATCGATTTCGATTCGGTTGGTTCGGTTTAACTCGGTTCGGTTCGAATATTTTGCCCACCCCTAGTAGCAACCACACATCTTTTAGGAACCATGATAAACCACCAAAGAGAAACAGCTAACCATACCACTTTGGTTCAAACATAGTACTATATAAAAAACCTACCTTGAAACGTCGGTTTCCATGTGAATAATGTGAGCCTTCTTCGAGACAACACAAAAATAAAAATAAGTCTCTGGTCTTAATCTTATCGTCCTGTTTCTTATTTTTTCGGTAACAGAGGATCGCGGCTACGAAACCGCTCTCGAATTCGTTTTTTCATTCGGAACATCACCCAATTCTCTAGCAATTTCCCATGACTTCAGGTATTTCAGTTTCAGATTTAAGTTTTGAATCGTATCGTCTTGGCCCCACACGGATCAATATATGATCTATCGAGAACACGGGTGGTCTCTGTTTTGCGATTTGATAAATTGGAGCTGACTCTGAATGGATATCTTCTTTATAGATTTTAATATATCGCTCAAACTCATCGTGTTGATTTGCATAATAAACACAGCTTTTGCGCGGAATGAAAAAAAAAAAGAATGCTTAGTAATTGATCTAAAATATAGTCTCGTGAAATGTGTTTGTTTTAAGTGCAAAAATTGAGAAAAAGAAAGAGTTTTTGATCTAACTTATTATTGATTCTGTTGTTTTGATTTAACAGATGCTCTCAACATACCATCCGAGCTTGAATCTGCGTTACGGCTCAGGACTGTACAATACTTTATCACAAAGAGGCCTTGGCTTGGTACTACTAATCTTTACTCATTTAGCACCAGTGTGATTTTTACGCTTTCCTCTTTCTTTTGTTTCAGATCTCTATGGAGTCCATGTAAGGCCCGTGGCACCATTCGGAAGCACAAGCAGTAAACCACAGTTCGATCCAGCATTGATCCATCGTTCCTTGCCTGATGAGCTTCTTTTCGAGGTTGGAGCCTTCCCCTATCTGTTCTTTTTAGCTGCTGAAGTTGGCTCATGGATATATATATATATATATATATGTTGTTACTTTTTTGTAGGTGTTTGCTCGGATGTTGCCTTATGACCTTGGCAGAGCAGCTTGTGTCTGCAGAAAGTGGAGGTACACTGTTCGCAACCCTGTCTTCTGGCGTAACGCGTGCTTGAAAGCTTGGCAGACTGCTGGAGTTATCGAAAACTATAGGATCTTGCAGTCTAAATACGATGGATCATGGAGGAAAATGTGGCTTCTTAGATCCAGAGTTCGTACTGATGGTAATCTTTCTTTTGTATACGGTCCTTGATTAACATCATCAACTCTTGCTATATATCTTTCTTCAGTAAACTTGCCTTATTCCGGATACTACCATTTCTCAAAGACTTTTGGCTTGTATCTTCTTAATTCTCAGGTATTTATGTGAGTAGAAACACTTACATTCGAGCTGGAATTGCTGAGTGGAAGATTACAAATCCAGTTCACATTGTAAAGTCTTTGTCTTTTCTCTTGTACTTGCATCTTGTCCCCCCCCCCCCATACAGACCCATCTAATGAATAGCATCTTCTTTTTGGCAGGTATGTTACTTCCGCTACATAAGATTCTACCCTTCTGGCAGGTTTCTTTACAAGGTTTGTACACTTCAATCCAAGTAGATAGATATATAAACGTCATCTACTTTGATAATTTACATTGTTTTTTTCTTTTTTTGGTTACTCCAGAACTCTTCGCAGAAGTTGAAGGATGTTGCCAAATACATGATCTTTAAGTCTTCTAAAGCAGACGGTCTTTACAGAGGCACTTACACATTGTCAATGACAGATGACAAGGTCAGCTGCCTCTTAACTGTGTATTGGATTGGTATATCAACAACATTAATTCTTCCATCTCCTGAAAACAGTTAATTTTTTTTGGCAGATCGAAGCAGCTGTTCTGTATCCAGGGACGCGCCCTACTGTCTTAAGGATCCGTTTAAGGTATTACAATCCTTCAAAATGTCAGGATAGAGAAAGTTCCATTTTAGTAGTAGTATAAGAAGCTTGGTTTGCTATGGGAACATAGAATTCATTTGGAAGGATTATTGCTTGAACTTTTGATCTTAGTGTTCTGTTTTTGGGGTGTGATGTATAGGTTAAGAGGAACGGCGATTGGAGCGAATAACAGGATGGATTTGCTGTCACTAGTGACGAGTGGTGTGAACGACGAGGAAGGAAGTAGCACAGAAGAGGACATTCTTGGGGTAGTTGAGAATTGGAGAGACGACGAGACTCACAATCCGGATATACCTGCCGTCTCACACAAGAGGGGTATGACTCCCTTCGTCTTCGTCCCGTTCGAAGAGGCAAGTAACAAAAAGATTGCTTTATATATCCCTTTGTTGGTTTCAAGTCTATAGCTAATTTGATATGAATCTGTTTTTTTCTTTTTGTGATTCAGGTTGAACAATCGGTCTTGAACTTACCTCCAGAGAAAATGGATTACTTTGTCACCGGCTAGAGTGACACATCAACCAACGCCTATCTCAATGTACAAAGAACATAATATATCAATGTAGAATATAATGTTTGCATGTTTTGCTTGATTATTATGACAACAACATTACTAGTGTCTCTGTTTGTTGGTGTTACACGCCAAATGTTGACATTTTGTTGTTTACATAAACATGAAAGAAGGCTTAATAATGTAATGTTTTATGTTTTATTCACCAAACGCAAAGCAAGAGAGCCTGATCAGATGCTAGATTTGAGGATCTTGGACTCCTCTGTGTAAACCAGATGCTTCCAAGACGGGTTTCGGGGAAGAAACGTTTCCTGCCAAGAAGACGAGACTTTCATCATAAGATTAAAAAAACGGTATACGAATCGCAAAGGAGGAAGAATCAACTTACGGAAACGTAGGAGCAAGTGGGGACGATGGAGAAGGAGCGAGAGGAGGCGTGTTCGAAGGCAGCGACGCAGAGATGCGAAGCCAAACCCAATCCTCCTTTTGAAGACGGCACGTAAGTTCGAACCAAGTCCATGAAGGTCCCGTTGTTCTTCATCTTGTACTCAATGAAAGCTTCGTGATCCTCCGTCTCGAATCTATGTCTCCCTTCGTTCCACACAATCTTCGGTTTATTCTCCGTCGCCATTTCTGAACTTTCTCATTTCCATTCCCGACCACGAGTGAGTTGTTTGTTTTATCTTGTCTTTACTAAACCGGAACAAACCGGTTCAATGTTAAAAAAAAAAAGAAAACCCGACATCCGACGAAGAGTGAGTGTGATTCTCGTTGTTTCATCTCGTCTTTACTAAACCGGAACGAACCGGGTAAATGATTAAAAACAAAAAACCTGCCCATCTCCGTACACGTGGCGGACGATGAAGGCTGTTGTGTCTGTGTGTTAGTTGCTTGCTTGGGTCGTGTCATCTGGCGTGAAGTAAAGCGTTTTCCAGAGAAAAGCAAGTCAAAAAGAATCTTTGAGTTCAGAGAGAAGTGGATGGGGGACACGAAGGTGGAGACAATCTCGAGGTTAGCACAATGGCGGATTGAAAACTTTGGACCTTGCTCTTTCAAAAAGTCCGATCCTTTCAAAGTTGGAATCTGGAATTGGTAAAATCTAAGTTTTTGATTTTTTTTTTTTTTTTTTTATAATTCTGTTTGATTGATTCATGTGTTCTTGGATTGATGAAGGCATCTGTCTATAGAGAGGAATCGTTACCTATCCGTTAGGCTCTTCCCAGAACTCTCTCGTGTGTCCAAGGAACAACCTCCTATTGCTAAATTTGTTCTTCGTGTCTCCAACGTTGGCCCTAACCGTAGGCTATACATCTCTCCTGGTATATCCACTGTTTGTTGTTTTTGTCTATTTAACTTGTGCTGTGGTGGTTGAAGTTAAATTAGTTGACTATTGTAGTCTATGAGAAGCTGCTGCGTACGACTGATGATTGTGTGTGGCATGTGGACTCAAGCTTCCACGGTCGGTTCACCATTGATGTCGAGTTCCTTGATCTCAAAATCTGCCCTCTGAATGTAAGTTTTTCAGATTTTTCTTTTAATTAAGATGCAAATTTCGCCAACTCTCTAGCGTTTAATTTATACAGGGTGGTGAAGCTTCTCCTGTTTGGCCAACGGATACAACAATGCAATCAATCTCAACTCAAACCACTCTCAAATGCCTATCCCGTATGCTAGAAGAAAACATCCTCTCCGATGTAACCATCCACACATCCGGCGGGACCCTTTCCGCTCACAAAGCCATCCTCTCGGCCAGCTCAAACGTCTTCAAAAGCATGTTCCATCACGACCTCAAGGAGAAAGAGTCCTCCACCATCCACATCGACGACATGTCTAGAGAGTCTTGCATGGCGCTCCTCAGCTACCTCTACGGTAACATAACGCAAGAAGACTTCTGGAAACACAGGCTCGCGCTTCTAGGAGCAGCGAACAAGTACGATATCACTGATCTGAAAGCGGCCTGCGAGGAGAGCCTGATGGAAGATATAAACTCCGGGAACGTGCTGGAGAGGCTGCAAGAGGCTTGGCTTTATCAGCTGGAGAAGCTGAAGAAAGGGTGTTTGATGTATTTGTTTGATTTCGGCAAGATTTATGATGTCAGAGAGGAGATCAGCGGTTTCTTCAGGCAAGCTGATCGTGAACTGATGCTGGAGATGTTCCAGGAGGTGTTGTCGGTTTGGAAACCGGTTTGAGAAATAACATTATACTTTGAAACATTGGTTTCAAAATGTTCGAGTTTGATGATTGGTGTTTTGTGTCTATAAATATAATCATATGATATCTTGTTTTCTTGTGTTGTGTCTGTAACAACTAACAAAAGAACACACTTGATTTTTTTGTTGTAATCTTGTATAGCATGAGCAGGTTTGCCTCTAGATCTCCGAGCCTAGGTAGTTGTAATTGAACCCGAACCAATATAAATCTATGCACCTGCTCTGAGATACAAAAATATGTGAAGAATCAGTGGTGTTTTGGATTTTGGATATTTTATCTGAATTTGATCCCAACTCAAAACTGAAATAGCTCGAAAAACTCAATTCTAAATTCTAAATTAGTTGAAATGAATATATCAAATACTTATATTTATGTTTACTTTTAGAGAAAATGATTAGGATAGCACTAAAAAAAGTTTTTGTCACAAATATAGCTTCTAAAAAAAATGACCAAAATAGCACTTAATGTTTTATCAAAAGAGATAAATATACACTTATACCCCATTGGTAAATTAATTTAGACATTAGAGTTTAGAGTTAAGGGGTGGGGTTTAGGATTTAGGGTTTAGGGTTTAGGGTTTAGGGTTTAGAGTTTAGGGGTGGGGTTTAGGGTTTAGGGTTTAGAGTTAAGGGGTGGAGTTTAGGATTTAGGGTTTAGGATTTAGGGTTTAGAGTTTAGGGTTTAGGGTTTAGAGTTGGGGAGTGGGGTTTTGGGATAAGATTTTAAATTTTAAAAAATAAAAAAAAATTAAATTTTTCAAAAGATAAAATGCTATTTTGGTCATTTTAGTTTTAAGGGTTATTTTTGTGACATAAACTTAGAAATGTGCTATTTTAGAGATTTGCCCTTATTTTTATCCGAAATGAACCAAAATATTATTTATGGAACCCAAAATAGATGAAAGATAGATTGTAGACAGAATTATAAAATCTATCCAAACCTGAAATAATGTTTAACCGAACCTATATAAAACTTGAATGAAATTTATGAAGTTAGAATCCAAAAATCTGAAATATTCAATAAAAAATCTAATAAGACGTTAGAGCAACCTCAACGGTATAGATAACCATTTGAGGTTCTGAATGCTAAAATATTATCATTTTTCTAATTATACTAGGGCCACGCTTCGCACGGAATTACTAAAATTCTCTACATATTAATTGAGAAACATTTGAAAAGATGTAACCTCAATTTTGTAATAATTAAAAAAGATCCCTTGTTTATTTGTCAATCAATTAGGTAGTTAATTAATCCTACGTATCATCTTCACATTGAAATTGAAAAACATGTTGGTCCAATTCGATTTTTATATCTCACTAGAAATATTTAATACCAACTATATGATGTCATATGATATTAACTAAACCAAGGTGACTATTTATTATATATTATTTTCTTAAATAAAACCTACAGAATTAGCTAATGTGATTATGATATATATTAATTAATGATTTTAAAAAATAAAGATTTGCTAATAATATGTATGCTTTCTATCATTTTTGTTTAATTCTTTACTATTAAAATAAATTACACAATTACATTAATCATATATTAAAAATTTAGATTTTTTTGTATATGTTGTATTTTGAATTTTTCAAAACGAGTATAAATTATTAAAACAGTTAAAAGTCTCACATAAACTTTTGTGATCAATGTTTAAATTTTTTTCTATAATAAGATACAATGATAATAAAATCATATAAATAAATAATTTTATTTTAATAGGTGTTTATGTTAATATATATATATATATATATATACTTCATATCGTTTAAATTTAATTATATATCATATACGATAGATACAATTGTGTTTTGATTTATTTATTCTAAAATGATTACGAATAAACAAGAACAGTCATTTGATTTATATGTGCAAGTCAATTTCTTACATAATAGTAACCGATTTCTTAGTTATTTAATATATAATTATTATTTTATTATTTCATATTATGCAGAAAAATATAAAATAAGTATTTATTATATACAATGCGCATATCTTAACTTAAGTATGTATCTCTTTAATAATTTTGAATCTTAAACATTTTCTAAATCTCAGGCCAAAATAAAAGAAAAAATGAGAATAAACTCAAAAATCAATATTTATATCGAGCAATAACCAAAATGATAGAAAAAGGAGAAAAATATCGAAGATGGATAGGATTGGCACGTGAACGTAAACTTCTCATAACCATAATTAACTTTTAAATTGCTAAATCATGATATAAAACCGAGTTGGTATAGTTTAATTGTAACCAAATAGTAGGCATGAGATTCTTCGGCCTAAACGTTAAGTTTTTATGCGATAAATAATTTTTTGACCTAAATTATTTTTAAAAATTGGATCAGTTCATTAGTAAACAAATTATGTAATTAACAAATTTTTTTTTAAAGAAAATTGTTTAAGGGCAATATATTAATTCGATCAATAATATATTTTTTATACGATATTTATTAAATAGTTTTCATATAAATTTACCCTTCTTTTAGACCCAAGACTCGCTTCGGCGGGTCGATCCGGGCGGAGGACATTGTCAGGTGGGGAGTTTGGCTGGGGCGGCACATCTGTTAAACCTTTCCAGGGAACTTGGGCCCGGTCCGTCGCAGAGGACACTTCTCCAGACTACAATCCGAACGCCGAAGACATCCGATTTTCAAGCTGGGCTCTTCCCGGTTGATTTTCGTCCACGATGACTGTCCGTCAGTACGCACATCAGTACGTTGGCCCTTCCCGTGAACTATCCGGATGATTTTGGCCCACGAGGTCTTATCCTAGTTAGCTATTGTATAAATGTTTGGTTTATGCAGTAATTAATGTTGCGGTATGATTCAAATCCCCTATATATTATTTGTGAAACATTACAACTTCTTTTTGTAGCCATAGAATAATTAGAGAAATACGTTGGTCCATCTAATTATATAATAAGCTTTTTATTAAACTAACCATAAATTCATTATTAATATCATTTATTATTTCCTTAAATAAAGATTACGGAATTGCCTAATGTGGCTAAAGTATATATGACAATTAATGATTTTGAATAATAAAGATATGATAAAAAAATAATGTATCTTCTTTTAAATTTGTTTAATTTTAAACTATTAAAATAATTAAAAAAAATCACAATAACCATATTATAAAAATTTAGATTTTTCTGTATATGTTATATTTTTAATTTTAAAAAGCGACTATAAATTACTAAAACTGTTAAAAGTCTCACATTCAAATTTTGCGATCCATTGTTTAAAATTTTTGTTATAAAAAAATACAAATGATTACAAAATCATATAAATAAAAGTCTAATTTAATTTATCATTAAGATTTAAAATATATATGTATATATATCATTCTAAATTAAACTACAAACCATATTGAATAAATAAATATTTTAATTTCAAAATTTAATTTGAATAATTTTTTTTGATAAAAGTTTTGAACTAACATTGATAATTGTTTTTAAATTATAAATTACTAAAATTATTAATCCCACAATGAAAATTTTGTTATTAGTAATTTAAAGTTTTTGCTATTAAAGATGCACATGTCAAAAAAACATATGAGTAAAAAACATCATTTAATAGACATTAATATTAAAAATATACTATGTATGTTAATATCATTTAAATTTAATTACATATCCTATCAAAATTAAAAAAAATTGTTTGGATTAATAAAATTGATTTATACGTTCGCACCAATTTAATTATATATGTAAGAGTTACTGACTTTTAATTATTAAATATATATTTATTATTTCATAATATGTAAGAACATATAATACATAAAATAATTTATATATATAATGTTTATTTTTAATCTAGTTAAAGTATTAAAAACTATGTCAAAGCATTACCGTTGGTCTAAGCAGTAACTAATTAGTATGTCATATTTCTTAAAAAAAATACAACTGCTTTCCACATTATGGTTTTGTAAAGCTGGCAATGGTAAGTTATAACACAGGCTAGAATTTATTGCAAAACTGATGTTAATCAGCAACTGAGTGTATGAACTACGCGCAGGGTGGTTGGAAATTTGGTTTACCTTTGATTGTGTTGTGTTTGAAATTTTATTAGATGTTTAGTTGTTTTGGTATTGCATACATTTTGTTTTATGTGTAAAGCTATTATTTTTGTCCGTCTAAAGATTTGGTTAGTTTGAATCTATGAAACAATAAGTTGTAAGATGATTTTGGTAAAGATGTTTTTGGTATATAAGATCATTGTGGTTGAGATATTATAGTCTTTCAGCTTGATTAATTGAAAGTTCACATGTTTTGTTTTGTATTTATCTTCAGAAGTTATTTGAATATGAAGATTTTTAAAATGTTATGTGTCCTCATGTACCTATTAAATTTGTCCATTGTTGGGCCTTTTGAAAAAATAATGATCTTTAATTTTTGTTTTTATTGACTTGAAATTTCTTTTGAGGACTGCATTTTTGGAATGTTGCTGCTGGATTGATGAATGGTCTTATTAATAATAATCCTAATTTAGTTACAACACTAAAACTTTACATATTTTGCTTAAGTCATGGACATTATTTGTTTTTAACTTGTTTGTTGTAGAAACTTGTCACATTTGTTTTCGATGTTGTTGCTATGGTAAGTAATTGTGGCTTTTATATCCTTATAAATTGTATGATAGCCTTGTAATTGTAAGAGAAGGTATGAATAATTCTTATATTAACGTGATGACAAAGATGTCATATATATATTACAAAGATGAAACCCTAAGTAGATATGCACCATAAAGGAAGAATATACAATTGACATATTTAGAAGATGTGATTGAGATTGTGTATATCTTCTATATGCCCCCTCAAGATAGACTATTGGAGGATAGTCCTATCTTGGATGAATGTGCGGCCAGGAGTGACCGGGAAACAGGTTTGGTTAGGGCGTCAGCTAGTTGGTCTTTGGAGGAGATGTGAGAGACTCTTAAGAATCCAGCTTGAACAAGCTCTCTAATGTAGTGATAGTCTAGTGCTAGATGCTTCATTCTTGAGTGAAAGACAGGGTTTGCACACAGATAAGTAGCTCCCACATTGTCACAGTAAATGACAGGCTGAGTGTTGGAATGAACTCCAAGTTCTCTTAGTAATGAGACGATCCACTGTATCTCAGCTGCTGTAGCGGCAACACTTCTATACTCAGCTTCTGTTGAACTTCGAGCCACTGTCTTCTGTTTCTTAGATGACCAGACAACAGGGTTGGAGCCAAGATAAACAATGTAAGCACTAGTTGAGGTGTAGTCATCTCTGTTGCCAGCCCAGTCCGCATCAGAGAATGCGTGAAGAGACAGAGTTGTGTTGCTGCGTAGGAGGATGCCACGATCACGAGTTCCAGCAAGACATCGCAGTACTCTTTTGGCGGCTTGCCAATGTACATCGGTCGGTCGATGCATGAATTGAGAGAGCTTATTGACAGCGAAGGAGACATCAGGTCTGGTGAAGTGTAGGTATTGCAGACTGCCAATGAACTGCTGCACTCTTGTCGGATCATTGCCTGTAACAATGATGTCATCAACATAAATGAGGACATAGAGAGTTATTTTACCGACAATAAGAATGAAGAGAGAAGCATCTGCAACTGAGTTCTTGAACCCAGACTGGAGAAGGAATTGGCGCAGCTCTAAGTACCATACTCGCGGTGCTTGTTTAAGACCGTAGATGGCTTTGTTCAGTTTGCAGACATAATCTGGTTTATCTTTGTCTACAAAGCCTTGTGGCTGCTCCATATAAACATTCTCGTTGAGATTTCCTTGTAGGAAAGCGTTGTTGACGTCTAGTTGACGCAACGGCCAGTTGTTCATGACGGCGAGACTGAGGACTAGAAGAACCGTAGGTTGTTTGATGACAGGACTGTAGGTGTCTTGATAGTCCACACCAGGGCGCTGATGATACCCCTTGCCTACAAGTCGAGATTTACGTCGATCTATTGTTCCATCGGCCCTTCTTTTTATCCTATAAACCCATCTGCAGCCAACTACATTGTAAGACTTCTTGCGTGGAACCAGGCTCCAAGTATGGTTACGTAGCTGAGAGTCAAACTCTTCACTCATTGAGCCACGCCATAGTTCATCTTTTAGAGCTTGGAGAACTGTAGTTGGTTCATTTTCAGTTGAAAGAAGAGTCTTTTTGTTGACAACAAACGAGAACTTCTTTGCCGGTTTGAAGACTTGGTTCTTGGCCCTCGTTTGCATTTGATGAGTGTTCCGTTGGTGAGCTTGTGGCTCTGTTGGAGCTGCGGCTGATGCCACTGTCGGCTCTGCTGTAAGGGGGGATGAAGCTATATTTGGTTCTGTAACCTGCGTCAGTACAGGTGAAGCAGAAAGAGGCGTAGGTACATGTAACTGAGGATCAGTAGGTTCAGAATCCATACCTGAGGGCACTTGTGACGAAGGAGCACTTGATGATGGAAGATCGTTTGGCGTTACGGAGATTCTGGTGACTGGCGGGCACCAATTTGGGAAAGTGGGTTTGAGTTTAGATGGAGTTGTCTTAAGAGAGTTAAATGGGTAAGATGTTTCAACAAAATGGACATGGCGTGAGACATAGATTCGAGAGCAGGTGGGTTCTAGACAAAGAAAAGCGCTCTGGTGGAGAGAGTAGCCTAGGAAGATGCAGGATTTTGACTTAGGCTCAAGCTTGTGTTGATTGTATGGCTTGATCCAAGGGAAACAGAGGCAACCAAAGCTTCGGAGCTTAGTGTAGTTCGGTAAAGTACCAAAAAGCTTCTCAAAGGCTGAGACATTCTTTAGTGTTGCAGTAGGTTGTCTATTAATTAAGTAGACGACTGTTGTTAGAGCATAAGTCCAGTATTGTGCAGGCATGGAGGCGTGTGATAGCAGTGCAAGGCCGGTTTCAACAATATGCCTGTGCCTTCTCTCCGAGAACCCATTGTGTTCTGGAGTATGGGGAGGAGTGGTGAGGTGAGAGACACCGTGTGTGGAGAGATAGTCAGCCAAGGCAATGTACTCACCTCCATTGTCTGAGTAAAGTGTTGTGAGTTTTTGCTCAAACCTTGCTTCCACTAGCGCTTTCCAACGTATGAAGATGGCTTTGACGTCTGACTTATGGCGAATTGGATAAAACCAGATGTAGTGTGTGAAATGGTCAACAAATATAACGTAGTACTTGAACCCATCAATGGAGACAAGTGGAGAGGTCCAAACGTCAGAAAAGACGAGTTCAAGGGGTCGGGTTGTTGTGAGAGAAGAGGTGTTTGAGAAAGGTAGTTTATGGCTTTTGTTTATTGAGCAATCAAGGCAGTTGAAAGAAGACATAGAGTTTGAATCAGAAAGCATAGATGATGAAACAACAGATTTTAAAACAGAAATTGATGGATGTCCTAATCTTGAGTGCCAGATTGAGAGAGGACATTTGATAGAAGTAGAGAAGGCTAAAGGGGTTTTTGAATCTCGGTGTGGCCAAACATATCCGCCATCCTCAGTTCTTCCCTTGATCACTTGTGCCCCCGAGTTCAGATCCTTGACCTGAAACATTGTCGGGTAAAATTCGACAGAAACATTGTTATCAGTACATAGCTTGTTGACTGAGAGTAGATTACGAGCAATGGTAGGAACATGTAAGACATTTTTTAAATGAAGAGATCGAGTATTGGAAGGAAGAAGAGTTGAACCAGTGTTTGCAATTTCAAGTCCCATTCCATTACCGATCTGGACTTCTTCACCTCCATTGTAAGGAGCATGGAGAGAGAGGTTGGCAAGATCCGATGTTAGGTGATGAGAGGCACCAGAATCAAGGAGCCAAGATGGTTTCTCATGTCCCTGAAACATTGCACTATACCCCTTTGGAGGGTACTGATTGTATCCTCTGTTTTGTCCCTGAGAAGAGCTTGAAACCAGTTTGAACTGAGGACAGTTCTTCACACTGTGACCTTGAGTTCCACACGCCTGACAACGACCGAGATATGGCCGTGATGGACGTTGATTGTTGTTGTTCTGGCGAGAGCCGTTACCACCATGGTTGTTGTTGTTGTGGTTACGCCAGTTAGAGTTTCTGTTTTGCGCATGAAGAGCAGTGATGGGGACTTGCGTAGTGGAACGAGCATTGGTGTTGATGGCAAGTTCTCGGGTGATGAGCTTTTCATGAAGCTCAGCAAAAGAGATGGGAGTATCACGACCATGGATTGCTTCAATAATAGCTTTGTACTCATCAGTAAGTCCGTCAAGAACTACATCAGTGAGATCCTCTGCATCGAAAGGATTTCCAAGGAGAGCAAGAGCATCAGCTTTCACTTTGATCTGTTGCATATACTCGTCAATGGTGTTGGTGCCTTTGACGCTGTGTTTGAGTTGGTTTCGGAGTTGTTTGATGTGTCCCCGAGTCGGATTTGCATATGTCGAAGCAAGCAAGTCCCAAGCTTGAAGAGCGGTGGTGGCTGTTGCGATGAGCGGTTGATGCGCAAGCTCAACTGAGCCCATGATAGCGCTGTAGAGGAGACTATCCTGACGCTGCCAGATCATGAAGGTCGAATTAGGAGCATCATGACCGTCAGTGGTGATTGTCATCGGCGGCGGGGTGGTGTTTGGATCTATGAACTTGAGTAAATCATAGCCACGGAGGAGAGATCGGATCTGAGCGCTCCAGGTTATGTAGTTGGTGGATGACAGCTTCGTCACGTTGATCATGTTGACAGAGATGATAGATCGGTTGTTGCCGACGTTGATCACTTCAGCGTTAGCTTCGTGATGAGCCATAAGGCTTGAAGATCAGGTAAGGTGATGAAAAGAGATAACAAAGAGAATTTTTTTTTTTTTTTTTTTTGAGGAGAGGTCTTTTAGAAAAGAAGCTCTGATACCATGTAAGAGAAGGTATGAATAATTCTTATATTAACGTGATGACAAAGATGTCATATATATATTACAAAGATGAAACCCTAAGTAGATATGCACCATAAAGGAAGAATATACAATTGACATATTTAGAAGATGTGATTGAGATTGTGTATATCTTCTATAGTAATTAACCCATAAAATGATTGTTAACTCGTAGATATTCGATTTATTAACCCGAAGATTTTCGTTCAAATTATTTTCTATATATTCTCCTTTACATAACCACACCAAAAACCAAGTATAGATTTTGGTTCTTAGTTGGACAACAATTGGAAAAATTATCCTTATCCTTTTCTTGTCTTTGCCTTTGCTTTTTTTGCTCTCTTCTTCTTCTTCTCCATTGAATCTTTCTCTTTTGATATCTCCTGTAACTGATGTTGCTCCCCCGGAGATTTTCTTCTTTTTTTTTTTCGCTTCTCCTCTTCTTTCTTAATCATCTCATCTTCATCTTTGGTTAACTTAGCTCTTCTTCTTCTTCCTTTGTTGCTGGCTTCTATATCTCCTCTTTTCAAGATACCAATTTCTTGACAGTTGTTGGACCCTGGTCTGGCTTTACGGCCTTGGTAGATGTTCTGGTCTGGGTCTTCTGCTCGGCCGGTTTTGGAACAAACTTTACACTGTTTTTACCCATCATATTTTACAGACTTTCTTTTCTAGAGCAACATAATCACAAACTGATACATGAAAAATTCTTCCTAGCAAGCAATCTGAAGCTTCAGCTTCATAAACTGGTGCCTCAGCTCCCATGGCAGTAGCAGCACCAGAACCCTTTACATGTGTATCTTCTCATCATTCTTAGTGTGTCCCACATATAAAACCATCAATTGAAGAATATAAATAATTTCACGAACCAACAATAATACTTCAAATGCAAGCCAGTAGGCCAAGTATTCTAAGAGGATATTTGAGTAAACTCACACACATCCTAGCGTACATATTTGCGTTAAGAAAAGGGGAAGCAAACTGGCAAAATATGTTTTATTATTTAGATGGTACTATTTATTTGCTGCCTTTACATATGCACTGATTCATTTAAAGTTTTTCTTAAGATTAATATATATATAACGTAAAAATATGGTTTAAGAATAAAAAATTAGAACTTAAAAATTTTAAACTAAAACCTTTTAAAAAAAAACTCTTCCTGAAACAATGACCAAAAGTTTTCATGTAAAATCCAATCACCAAGTGCATAACCATATCAAGCCTTTCCACTGATTTGTGAGCTTCGTATACTTAAAGTAAACAAATGCAAGACCACCCGAATCACCAGTCATATGACAAACAACGCACATCAAAGAAGAGAAACAATAACTGAGTCAATTACAAAGACGTGAGACCATAGTTTTCACTAACCTTCAATATCTTGAAATAAATACATCCACGACCTTTCAAGACTTTACCAATAGAGGATAAAGATCATCTGCAGCCGTACCTACACAACACATAACAAAACCCTAAATCTCTTAGAAGAAGATAACCGTGACCAGTATTACAATAGCCGACTTTCAAGTCGGCGAGCAGGAGAGAAGAGAAGAGATTGCCTTTTGAGAGGTATGAACTGATGAAAACTCACATATATATAGCTTCGAGTCACACAATGGAATAAACGAGGGCATGCATTGAATGAGACATCGTGGGATGAGTGGAGAAATAGTGTTAATGTGAGCCTTAATGGTGATGCTTGAATGCGGTCGACTTACGAAACAGTGCAGTCAAACAACTCATATCGATTAGCCACATGATTTTGTTTGTCGATGAGAAGAGCTCAAATCGATTAGTAACAAACGGTGGCTTCCAACTGAGTTTGGTCGGAATCAATAGTTCTCAGTGATACAGTCGGATCTTCTTAGCAGTTGGAAGAATAAAAGGAGTTCTTCGGCGGCGAGGACTTTGATTCGATAAGACATGGAGACGATGATACCTCGCCTTGAAACGCATCGTATAAGTAGATATGATTTAATGAAACGCAGCGTATAAGTAGATATGATTTAATGAAACGCATCGTATGAGTAAAAGGGACAAGTGTTAGCTTGTGGTCATCCGAATTGATGACGTGTCACTCTCTCAGGAGAAAAAATCTTACCTTATATATATAGATAGATAGATATTATTTTTTAAAACACTATTATTTCATTTTTTTTGTCGGTAACTTAAACAGATTAATATATATTCTGTAAACCAAACTGGTAGCTCCACATATGTATGGACAATAAACAACAGTTACTTTTTTGCATTACGAGACTGTCCGCCCTTGAATTATGCGTCTATAGTATATGAAAGAACTCTGAACTGGTGA